>NW_021163254.1:0-60000 GCF_004324835.1 Dendronephthya gigantea | reverse complement strand
GCAGGGCTGTCGCTAGAAGCTTAATTGAATGTTTACCGTGAGTGAAAACACTGAGCTGATGATGGGACTGTTTCAAATTTTATTCCGTAGTTGTAGTTCGTTCCTGTTGAATACTATTATTGTTGTTAATTTTTGAAATTGGGGAAAATTTTATATTTAAAAACCTTGTATTGCCTTTAATTAATGTGCTAAAACAACTTTGTATTACCTTTTATAAGCTATAGAATGTGACTTTATTGCTGAATGGGGTAATATATATATAATTACATAATAAAGAGGATTTTATATGAACGTGTTTATCAAAAATAAAGATCTGTGATTGTAGTACAAAATGCACAATTCAAGCTAATGTTGATGTAAAAATTCCGGAAATTCTCATTCCGGGTTTTAAAGATTCTGGAGATTCTCATTCCGGGTTTTAAAGATTCCGGAGATTCTCGTTCCGGGTTTTAAAGATTCCGGAGATTCTCATTCCGGGTTTTAAAGATTCCGGAGATTCTCATTCCGGGTTTTAAAGATTCCGGAGATTCTCATTCCCCGTTCCCCGTTCCTCGTTCCCCGTTCCTTGATTCCCCGTTCCTGGTTTTAAATATAGCCGTGACGAATCTCGCATTGGTATATAGCGGGAGCCGTAGTCAAATCTAAAGCTCTATTTATGGTCTGGATGAACTTGCCAGAAATTGTGCTCATTATCGCAGTCACTTTGTCCTCTCATGTTTGTGATACAAAAAGAGTACTTTTAAAAGTCACGTTGTTCACACTTGTGTCACAGATCATCGCTTTGTTCGTAGCAAACCTGAGTATTCCATTACTCATAGTCACAATGATTTCTCGAGACCTCATGTTATCAGACATATGGTCGCCTGTGTATCACGTGTTTACCCAACAGAGATTCGCAGCCTTCGAACGAGCGTTTGTGTCTTTGTCGACCGTATTGGAATGATCCTAGGACCGTTCATCTTCGAGATGGTTTTCCAAAGTGTAATTCTATGAAACTGTAATCATTACTGCAATAACATCGGCATTATTCATAGCAGCTGTCTTGCTACCGTGGAAAAGCTTGTGACATTTAAAGAAAGTTTTTATTAGTGATACTTACTTTATAAAATGTGCTAATTTTAATTAAAACTTTTATGCCAGTGTCAAATGTTGGATATAGGCCTTTCCCGATTGTGCCAGTGAATAAGTAATTAGCTTAATAGTCCAGATTTTATTTAATAATTAGTGTGCAATTAGCAGTATGGATCATGTATAAGCCTAAAAGTTGCTTCCCGTTACCCAAAAAAGCAAAAGTTGTTCCAGGTAGCTGGAAAACAGAACAGTTATTCAATTTTAAAAGTTGCTTAGAAGTTGCGAGCACAATCGGACAGGCCTAGTGGTATAACAACCGCACCATTTCCGCATGCCTCTGCTCCAACCTCATTTATAGCATCTCATGTAACAAATGTGGTTTACTATATATCGGCGAAACTGGAAGATCTCTAAGCCTTCTAAGGGTAAGGTTTGGTGAACACCGTAGGTCGGTCAACAACCACGATAACACCAAGCTTGTTGCCAGACACTTTACCTCTGGTAATCATTGTGTCACGGACATGAAATTTAGAGTCCTCTGTCCCATTTCCGGTACTAACTATAGCCGTAAACGACAAGAAATGTGACTCATTCACAGTCTTGGCACTCTCCATCCTTCTGGCATAAATGAAAGATTCATTTAAGCTACTTCGCCCAGAGTAATATGACTCCAATTTCTTTGTTTATATCAAAGGTGGTTGTAATACGTTTTCGTTGTTGATCAGGCTTCCCTCATTGCGGGCTATTGTTAGCTCACAATCAGGCGTCTCCTTGGCAATGTAATGTATTCCAATTTGTTTTGATTTTTTGTTTTCTATTGGCCCATTTTTATCGTGTGTTTTGCCCCCATGGCCCCATACAAAACATGTATTCTCCCCTATTTATTTTCATATTAACTCTCCTGACGAAGGCCCTCAGGTCGAAACGCCGAGAAGTGTTTTGTCTATTTTAGGCAGTTATTATACCACATTTGATGCTAAGTTGTTTGAAGACGCTGCCCCCTGGTTATCTTGGCTTTTATGCCAGTTTTCAACTAGCGACATTTTTTAGCGGGTAGTCGAAATATCTGCATATATTTCCTTTTGAATCCCGGTCATTCAAGTTGAACGAATTTCTTTATGCAGGCAAAGTGACGGGACAGTATTTGATACTGTAAACTTCAAAGCTTCATCAGTACAATGCCAATGATCATTGAATGTGATGAAAATCACTGTGATTTCCGATAAATGCATTGTAGCTGCAATTATTGGCGGGGTGTTTCATCGAGATATCCAAATGCGATCTTCGAATTCTTGAGACTAGGCTTCACTGGTCAAGCGTGTGTCTTTATTCATATCATGATCATAACAATTGTGGTCAGTACACGCGTATATGCGAAGTGACGGCAACAATATAACTTTATCTTCCACGCTAACCAAACGAATGAAAATGGAGCGACTGTGGACGAAATTTAAACAGTTTTTACCAACTATGCCGCTTTCTACAGCCCAAAGTTCATCTGAGCAAAACGTGGAAAGTGTAGACGACAAAGTCAAATACCAACTCATTTCGCATGCCGACGTGGAAGCCACAGACTTGAACGACGAACTTTTCACATCTCGCCTAATCGATGAGATTCTTGATGATATAGGATTGAGACTTGATCATTGGAAAGTGTTTGTATTGCTTTGTCTCGTAGATATTACATGTGGCCTGGGGACGACCATATTATCCGCCATACTTCCTAGTTTGAAATCAAACTGGAATATCTCTGCAATTACAGCTGGGTCTTTAACACTGTCAATACCTGTAGGAATGACTCTAGGAACAATGGTTTGGGGTTTGATGTCGGACATATACGGTAGAAAGCGTTCAATAGTTACCAGTGCGACGTTCATACTTGTTTCCGCATTGGTGAGCGCGTTTTCAACAAACTATTACTGGCTTTGGATAAGCCTTTTCTTTGTCGGCTTTGGAGCGACTATTTCATTTCAAACATATGTTATCATCGCTGAAATATTTCCTCCAAGATACCGTTCTATGTATTCAGTATTAACAGTCGTGTTCTACAATTTAGGATATCTACTTTCGGCTGTTGTTTCAATGGAGCTTTCGGTGATCGGTTATCATTGGGCTCTGGCTACCGTGTGTTTTCCGAGCGCAATTGTCCTTATCGGTAGTATTGTATTTCTCCCAGAATCACCACATTTTTATCTTGCAGCAGGAGACGAGCAGAAAGCTTTGAACATTCTTCATGATTTGGCGCCTGAAATGGATTTCAGCAACACAATACTTCGGAAACACGGTCCTGAGATACAGAGGGCAGATTTTACACAGCTATTTCGATCAGGTTATTGGAAAATCACAATATGTGCTTGTATCGCGACGTGTATCACCTACCTTTCACATGGTTATTTCATCTACACCGCGTCTGACGTGGCGGGCAGTTCATCCTCTGGTTTAAAAAACGAGGAATTATTAATCCGTCATAGGTATACCATTATGGTCTGGATGACCTTGCCAGGTATTGGGCTCATTATCGCAGCCGCTTTGTGTTGTAAAGTTTTTGATGCGAGAATAGTACTTTTAATAATTACGTTGTTGACACTTGTGTCACAGATCATCGCTTTGTTCGTCGCAAACCTGAGTATTCCATTACTCATAGTCACAATGATTTCTCGAGACCTCATGTTATCAGACATTGCACTCCTAACCACGTGTGTATCCCGTGTTTACCCAACAGAGATTCGCAGCCTTGGAACGAGCGCTTGTGTCTTTGCCGGCCGCATTGGATTGATTTTTGGACCGTTCATCTTCGAGACATGGTTTTCCAAAGACCATTTCTATGGAACTGTATTCACTACTGTGATATTATCGGTATTATTTATGGCAGTTGTGTTGATGCCTTCGAAAAGCTTGTGACATTTAAAGACAGTTTTCACGAGTGATAATTAGCTACTATATATAATTTATTAATTATTAACTTTCATTCGTCTTCAAGTGGCGGAATTTTTTAGCGGGTATATAGTCGAAATATTGTGTTGTAAAATTTTTGATTCATTGGAGCGTTCACGTGGAGGTTCATTGTTTCGTTGAGCTCTATAAGATCATGTTTGGGCTTTGTGACATTGACAAATTTAAACATCTAGGGCCGGTTGCATGAAAGCCAGAAAGCGCTATCCACCGGATAGTGCTTTTTTTTAATCGCTTAAATTTCGCCCCTTGTTTGCTATAACTTTGAATAAATCTTAGTATTCTTAAATCAAGCATCCTCTTCAATAATTGCAGGTCCCAAATATGAAATTTTATCGCTTTTTGAGCATTTTTAGAACGGTTAAAAAAATCACTATCCGGTGCCGGGATAGCGCTATCCGGCTGTCATACAACTGGCCCCTGGATATTGTGGTTGAATCTCGTACTAGATCTAACCATAACTTTAAGTTAAGACCTAAACATGCACGTACTAATTACTTTAAGTTCTCGTTTTTTAACCGCTATATCTTGGACTGGAACTCTTTACCAGCGAAGTTTTGGAAGCTACTTCAATGTCTAGTTTTAAGCATAAACTAATGCTGTTTCTTTTTCAAAATCTGTATTCAGTATTAACTTTATTATTTATCTTGCTGACTTTAGTTTAGTTTCCAGGAGAGCAGTTTATAAATAGGAATTTAGTTTCCTCCTACTGCTATCCCCCCTATTACTATTTCTTTGTTAATAGATATTGGGAAAGATTTATTAAATCATTAAATCATCTGCATATATTCTCTTTTGAATCAAGGTCAGTCAAGTTGAACGAATTACTGATTTATGCAGGCAAAATTATATGTTCGCCAGAGCGGGTGAGGGTGATTGGGAAGAAATTTAAAAATATTCCGTAAATCGTAAAGACAAGAATTTAATCCCCAAGATTAGGTTAGGACTATGATTAGTCGTAGAACCGAAATATTTTTGTATATCTTACAATTTTCAAACATGCTGAATCCAAAGACTTCCGGCGCAGTAAACCCGCAGTATTATTGAGAAATCCGTGTATATTCTCACTCCTTCGAGATGATGCTTTGGGCCGTAACTTATGGCGATGCTTTGGGCCGTAATTATGGTGATGCTTTGGGCCGTAATTCTGGTGATGCTTTGGGCCGTAATTATGGTGATGCTTTGGGCCGTAATTATGGTGATGCTTTGGGCCGTAATTATGGTGATGTTTTGCGCCGTAATCATGGTGATGCTTTGGGCCGTAATTATGGTGATGTTTCAGTTGGGCCGTAATTATGGTGATGTTTTGCGCCGTAATTATGGTGATGCTTTTGGCCGTAATTATGGTGATGTTTCAGTTGGGCCGTAATTATGG
This sequence comes from Dendronephthya gigantea, assembly GCF_004324835.1. Classification (NCBI taxonomy): domain Eukaryota; kingdom Metazoa; phylum Cnidaria; class Anthozoa; order Malacalcyonacea; family Nephtheidae; genus Dendronephthya; species Dendronephthya gigantea. Next base: position 54,602 of record NW_021163254.1, on the reverse strand, counting down.
TGATGTTTCAGTTGGGCCGTAATTATGGTGATGTTTCAGTTGGGCCGTAATTATGGTGATGTTTCAGTTGGGCGTAATTATGGTGATGTTTCAGTTGGGCCGTAATTATGGTGATGTTTCAGTTGGGCCGTAATTATGGTGATGTTTCAGTTGGGCCGTAATTATGGTGATGTTTCAGTTGGGCCGTAATTATGGTGATGTTTCAGTTGGGCCGTAATTATGGTGATGTTTCAGTTGGGCCGTAATTATGGTGATGTTTCAGTTGGGCCGTAATTATGGTGATGTTTCAGTTGGGCCGTAATTATGGTGATGTTTCAGTTGGGCCGTAATTATGGTGATGCTTTGGGCCGTAATTGTGGTGATGGTTTGGGCCGTAATTATGGTGATGCTTTGGGCCGTGAATATGGTGATGCTTTCGATCGCAAATCCTATGTTGCTTTGTGATTCTGTTTTCATGAGAATGTTAGCCGCGATGCCTCTTCAACTTGGGAAGTATTAACATTCGGTAGGAGCGAAGAATTCAAATTTAAACTTGAATTTAAAATGGCGGTTGATCACCGTTAAACTGTTCGGTAGATTGACCCTGGACAATAGCCGCAGGTTGATCTGGAACAATCAACACAGGCTCTTCAAGAATGCTAATCCCACTAATGGGCGCTGGGCTATTGTCCGGTAATGTATTCAAATGTATTTCATCATTACCCTGATCGTTAACAGTTTTCGCAAGATCATCAGAGGAGCAAACAGGACTATTGTTCTGTGATTTGTTAATCACTGCAGATAAAAGCTTTTCGAGGCACAACAATTTTGATTTGAGAAGCATGTTATCATCGCTAAGTTTGCATATAATTTGATCTTGATTACGAATAGTAGATTCAAGGGTATCTTGCTTTGATGGAAGGGAATCAATTTGAATCAGCACTTCGCTATTAAACCGAGACTCCAAGGCCACAATGTCCACTTTCAAACTCTCTAGTTCTGTCACAAATGATTCATTTAAAAACTCACTCCCGTCTGGTCACTATTGCTCCCGACAATATTGTCGGGAAAAGCAAAACTTAAATATCTCAGCGAGTATTTGGGCTAAAGACCCCGGAATAACACCAAACGATAGACTTGAAAAGACAATTGCAATTGAAATTTAAGTCTGATATTTCGTAGGTCTCTTCTTCTATTCTTATGACAGTAATAAGTATACTTTATACCCACCTAAATTTTTCAAAGAAGTGGATGCAGTTTCTATAGGAAGCAATCGAAAAGAAGCAAAAAATGCAAGAGGAAGAAAAAAAGCAAGAGAAGAGGATCGCCAAGCCCAACAAGAAGTGCAAACAACATTTTTTAAGCAATTGGAGGCATGCTTTCAACAACAAACTGCACAGCATACAGTTACAGAACAGCATTTATTACAGAGCCTGACCATGCAGCAACAACACCAACAGCAATGCAAAGTAACATGTTGGCATTGATGGAACAGCAAAGGACAAAACCAGAACAAAAAACAATTTTAAATCCGGAGAACATTCATCGACAAACCAATATGCCTGGATTACAAATCTTTGATTCATATACAAGTCAAGTCTGTATGTATATGTATAACTACAGTTCAATCAAGCAGTTTGCATTTTTATATGCAACTATATCTAATTTAATTAAACAAAAGTATATATGATAATAATTAGACGTTATAAAATACAATAAACTTGGTTTACTTCATGATTTTATTCACTACAAATTTGTTTCGTATAACAAGCAGCGCTATCTACACTCATCAGGTGAAATTAAAATTTCACCTGATGAGTGTGGCAAGCCCTGCCTGTTATGCGAAACAAATTTGTAGTGAATAAAGTCATATGAAGTAACCAAGTTTATTGTATCTATAACGTCTTATTAGCTCTATACTTTGTATATTGAGTACTCTACTCATATATTATTCTAAACACATATTTGGTATATGATAATAATTATAATGTTTACAGACTATAAAGAACTGTTATTCCAACTTTCACTCGAAGCCTCCCAAATTTCCTTCACTCAAATTCTCTTCTATTTGCTCATCTTGGATAAAGTATTTTTCAGGTCCTTCATCCTCTCCTAACAGTCCTCGGCTTTTTCTCTGGTTGGATTGAGTCGATCGAACAATTATTCGAACGTTTTCTCTTCTTAATAAGCTTGTGATGAATGCATTTCTGAGACGTCGTGAAGTCATATACTGACCTCCTACTTGAGCTACAGGAACGAGAACTGTGGCGTAGGTGGTTGATTGACAAGGTTGCCGAGGTATATTTCTTTGTAGTTGGAGATTGTAGTAATTTTGATTTTCCCACCAATGGATTCCTTGCAAATCGATACGAAAGTTAGAATGTCTATCGTTAACAATGTTCGAACGTGGTTGCTGTGGTATTCGCGAAGTCTCAATTTCAGCGATGGCCTCATGGGCACTGCGCGTAAGAGCAGCGCTCAGTTGATCAGTAGCAATTTGCCCACGTCCCATAAGGTATGCGACATCAATACTATTTCCTGCATCTCTCATGCATAGTTCTTCAATCTGCCGCTTTCCTCTAGCGTTTTCGCAAGAATTCCATTTAACTACTCCACAGTAATCCCAACAGCCATCATTTGTATAGCACCATGTATATGAATAACCATGAGAAGCGCACTTGCTATTACCTTTGCATGCCTTTCCATAAATAGTTGTGTCAGAATTCGGAGAACAATAATCATAATTACTATTTGTATGACAGTAATAATATCCTTTGCTTGGATAATACGAACAGTCGTCAACACAGTCATAGCCATATCTGGTTTTGAAGCGCTGAAGTCTGTTTTGAACAAGCCCGCAATAGTTCCACCCTCCGTCGAGAAGATAACACCAGTTATATTTTTTCCCATTTTCAGCGCACGCATTCTTACATTTCTTTCCTTCGATATCCTCGTTTGGTGATCGCGAACAATATTCCCAACTATCCGATGCTCGAGCTCCTTCTGTGTAGCACCAATAGCGTTTTCCATATTTACGATCACAGGGACTAGTGCAAAGCTTGTTATAGCGAGTGATATACTTGGTGTTGGAAACGGTTCCTTGAACCCCTTCCAATATCCCAATTACAATAATCCACCAACATATAAAATCTTTTCTCAAAAGATTCATCATCCTGAAAAATTTTTTTTATGAGAATATGATATACACCATGTGATAAAACTCTCCCTCCCGGCCCTTTTAAGCTAAATTAACAAATTCGAATATTCACCACTATACAGCTGGAAAGTTTAAAGGTTTGATTTCAAAATATAGAAACTGTGAAAATATCGGCATGCGGAGCGGCCAAATGTTGTAGAAATTACTAACTTCTTATTAACCGAAGGGGAGGTTTTACCGAGAGATATGGGACCGAAGTCTTTTTGTACAGACTGAGCTGGTACGGATTTGATAAAAACAAAAACAATATTGAGTTATTTAGTTTACCCAAACTGTCTGGAGACGTCTTATTAATTTCAAAAATCATTTAAATTTTCTCTTGGGCATGTACTTGGGCCTTTTTCATTCAGAGTTTCTCTGTTTTTCATCTCGTAATGGATCCCCCCTAACGCCGGTCCATTACGGGAAAGTAATTGACCGCTGAAAATTCTTCTCAGCCAATCACTGAGCTCCATTTCACCGGAATTGAAGCTTGTCATATAATAATATTATATAATACTAATTTATACACATTATGCTAAACTCGCACGACTATATTTTTCGTATTTTTCATCATTTTACACATAAATTTCCCCAGTTTTTAAACTTTTCATACCAGAACTGATGACTGTTTCTAGTTCAGCACTTAGTGTAATAGAGAAGCAGGCAATGCTGAGAAGCAGGCCTACTTTGAAGGCCAAGATCGACTAATGTCGTCTAATATCGCCCATAACTTTGCCTACTTTCGCTTACTACACCTCATAATTCATAAATTATTATATATACACACAAATGAGCACAAGTTAAAAAGGTAACGGACTAAAACAGTCTCCATGAAGCACACCTCGGCTAACTGTTATTAATGGTGTGGAATATTCAGCTGTTATAATCGTTATATTGAAGTTAGTGTACAAGTTCTACCTCCTCCACAGGCGTTTCATAATACTGCGAGCGGACGGGAAAATTAGGGAGCGATCGGCGCGGGCAGCATTAGAAATGCGGTTAATGCGAAGAGAAACCAAACAACGGGGATAGGTCTGCTAAATAATAATATATTTGTTTTCAGGAAAAAATGACCATTTCGTGGACATCCTTAAAAATCTTTCTGAATTTTGCCCATCGTAAAAATTGTATTTTCGAGTGTTCGTCTTAGCTGGGTATATTTTGAAAGTTGTTGTTGAAATATTATCCATTTGAAGCGAAGTATGAAACGTTGAATTCTGGTGTAGCCCTTCTCGTATACCGATGGCCGACAAACAAGAAGGAGCAATTTCAAAAGGGCTCACTCTTTCGGCTTTGCTAGCCCCCCCAATCCAAAAACTGCTCCGCGGTCCCTTCGTATTCTGTGGCCGTATATCGTTCAGTTTCGTTGCCCCCCTTCGGGCACTACTTGAAAACAGGATAGAAAATTGTGATAAATTATATAATGTCTAAATTCACTTGTTTTCACCTTAACAAATCTGCAGTTTTCGAGCATTTCATCTTCGAAAAATCAGTGAATTTGCATGTTTCGCAATACACCGACGCCATTTTGATTTAGGAAATGTTGCGGATACTTGGTGTAATATACGACATAGATAGCAGTTTCAGCACTTTTATACCTGTATTTAAATGAAGTTTCCTGCATGTTTGCTGTGCAAGCAAGCTTCAACAAGGAGTCTTTGAGAGGAATTTTCATACTTTTTCAAAATTAAATTAGTCAGAAGACTTAAGATTAATCCGAAAAACATCCGACAATTTTGCTTACACGCATCAAAATCATCCAGGAGCGTTTTGTTTCTAGTCAAGTTATGTAAAATAATTACTATACACAATTCCTTTTCAGCATAACCTTTGTTTTGTATTAGCTATTTTTATAAGACACACGTTTTCTCAACAAAACTATTTACAACATCTCAGTTTTTTGACGAAGTTAATTGCCAACGCCTTTATCTTAGTATCATCAATCCACTAAAAACGAGTTTGTTCAGCGAAGACCCAGACAGCTTTACAAAGTTGAAACAGAACAAACTTCAAACATTTTCCTTATGAAAACTTGAGAGGACTTGTGAAAACTGCCAAGTTGGCCAAGGCTAAACTTGCTGAAGTATGGGAAAATGAATCTGGAAATCCAGAATTCAATGTTTATACATTTAACAACAATGCACTGATTGTAGATGCTATGGCAGTTATTTAGTCGAAGAAAGGAAAATGGAAAACATTTGACGATGATGCTCTTTTAAAAACCTCATCACGCTAGAACGAAAGTATAATTTCATACGATTAGATTGTTGCAGACAGGTATCCTTAGTTGAGCATAAAGAATGCAAAGAGACAACGAAGAGCTGAAAAGTGAAAAAGGAGTCCAGAAAGTTCTCATTTTCGGAAAAGATCAGAATGTTCCAAAACATTGGAAAAAGTTTTTAAGTTGAGGTGAAATCAAAAGCCCTGATACAGATGTTCTTATACCTGCAATTGCCATGCAACCATTAACAGATGCAGAAAGAGATTTTCTTTTTGACTGGCACGGGAGATAGACGTCGTTGCGTATTTGTACCAATTATCTCTAAATTCTTGATCGTGGACGTTGCTCTTTGTTTACCAGGCTTTCATGCTTTTGCCGGTAATGGCATTAGCAATCAAGCAGCAACATGGTATCAGTGTTTAAGTGCAGAAGTCGATCTTCCATTACCGGTTTGGCAATGGCTGAACGCTTGACGATAAAGAGCTGGAGATAACTTGCATGACACGCCCACCCGCTCCGCGATCATTAATTGAGTGTGTTGAGTGCAAGTGCAAGACTGGATGCTCGACCATGCGTTCGTTGTTCCTGCAAAAAGGCTGACTTAAAGTGCATTGACCTATGTTCGTGTGGTGATTGCCAGAATGCAGTAGTTGAAGATGGTAACGACGATGATAGTAGTTATGGCCTGGCTCAATCTGATGACGATGATGAACTTGAAGGATCAGGATCTAATCTGGATTTCGGAGATGACGTCGATGATCAGTTGTGGTATTAGCTGTCCGATTAAAAGGGTTGAGTTCAGCATTTTATTTGTGTTTTAAAATTATAAGGCGCTCGTAATTCTCCCACAATTTTATTTGGTTGAGATTGATTTAAGATATATAGTATGTTGTTTCTGTATTATATAGTTTTAACCATAGCAAGTTAGTTTATTATAGAAAGTAGCATCAGTGTATAGGGTAGTAAGGCTGTAGGATAATGCGTTCTTTTCTTATTTGCACAACTATAGACTTTGTTGTCTGCCAATTTGTTATGTGTTTTCTTTTCGGGTCAAAGAAAGAAAGATCAACACAATGGAACAATTACCAAAATTCAATTCTAAGAAGGAAGAGAAGTGTTGGATTTAACCTGCAAAAGCGTTGCTGCAGCATGGGAGGGAGAACACGTTAAAGTTTTTCCTGGTTTCGTGTCCGGCTCAGCAACATGTTTTTAAAACATTAGGCTGATATCAACTTTGGTATGCATGTTTAATATTCTACCATGTACAGTAGTTGTACGTTGCAAATCACGTATTAAATAGATGTTGGCGTTGCTAAGTAACTTTGGCAAAAAACTGAGATGTTGTAAATAGTTTTGTTGAGAAAACGTGTGTATTATAAAAGTAGTTAATATAAAAGAAAGGGTATGCTGGAAAAGAATTGTGTAGTAATTATTTTATATAAATTGACTAGAAACACAACGCTCGTGGATGATTTTGATGCGTTTAAATAAAGTTGTTCTTATTTATTTGTAAATTCCAAGAGCAGAATGCTATAAAAAATCGCAAATTCTCGGATGTTTTTTCGATTAATTGTTGTTTAAGTCTGACTAATTTAGTTTTGAAAAACTATGGAAATTTGCGAAAAACCTATTAAAACTCCACTCAAAGCTTTCTTGTTGAAACCTGCTTGCACAGCAAAAATGTGGGAAACTTCATTTAAATACCGGTATAAAACTGCTGAATCTGCTATATATGTCGTATATTACACCAAGTATCCTCAACATTTCCTAAATCAAAATGGCGTCGGTGTATTGCGAAACATGCAAATTCACTGATTTTTTGAAGATGAAATGTTCGAAAACTGCAGATTTGTTAAGGTGAAAACAAGTGAATTTAGACATTCTATAATTTATCACAATTTTATATCCTGTTTTCAAGTAGTGCCCGAAGGGGGGCAACAAAACTGAACGATAATCGGCCACAGAATACCGGCAGGGACCGCGGAGCAGTTTTTGGATTGGGGGGGGCTGGCGAAGCCGAAAGAGTGAGCCCTCGGGGGGGGGGTCCATACTTATCTATCTATATTTTTCTTGTAAACACTTCAATGAAAACATTGTTCACCAACACGGATAGTGAACAAATAATTATGATTGCACAACTTACTATAAGGAGTTTTTATTCGTATTATTATGGCCATATAAAAATCGCTATAAAGGAATCACATGTATTTAGAAAATTATTGGAGGGGCTAAAGCCCCCCAGACCCCCCCCCCCCCCTCCGCGGTCCCTAATACGTGCCGGACTTATTTGGAAGCGAGAGCTTTCTGAATTTTCTATTCGATAAAATTATTAGCTGTTAGGCAAACATGGCGTTGCGAAGATATGAGGTGAACACTTTTAAAGAAATGGATTGAAGGGCAATAGGACGTAAATTAGCGGGGTCGGTGTAAGAAGCGCCATGGAGTGTAATAAAGACAAAAGTTCGGTAGATGCCAAATTTGCATATCTTAAAAGTAGAATTGCATTGCAAGTTGCAAGAAAAATTGCACCAAGATTTTTTCAAAATGGCGGCGAGCTGTTTTGTTAAAGGACATGTCAAAGTGACCGGCTAAAAATCATGCAGTTATTTTACAAAAAGCAGGTAGTAGATTTATATAAAAATTTATAAAACTCTTGAATAAGCCGATGCAGTAGCGTGCAAATTTGGGCGATATCTAGAAACGATTGTACAGTAATGTAAATAAACGCCATGTTTACATTTTGAACGCTATATTATAATACTGTTATATTATGAAAACTGTCTGTGTAATCAACACAATATTAGTTCGCGCTATGGTTTTTAATAAAAACACAAGGGTTGTTTCCAGAAAAATGTAAAAGATTAGAAATTTGAACAATTTTTAAAATAGCGCGAACTGCCTTGTTATGACCAGAACGGATGCGCAGATGGCAAACCCGAAGGGACATAAGCTTTGACCGGTAGTGTTTCTTGCCGCACGGCCAGACAACCTCAAAAGTGTTCGGCTCGTTCCAACTTGCATTTCTTTGCAAATAATTGGCCGATTTGAATGAAAATTAACCAGTATTTTTAAAGATGAACTGCCCTTAGTTTAAAGATTCTTCTTTCATTTTCACAGCAATTTTCACAATATTCATGCATGATTATGAATTGTTCATACACACATTGCCAATCCAAAGTATACTTGCGCCGATGTTAAAACATAATTTATGCGCCCTTTTGAGATCGCATCAAGCCTCCAATCGCTTACACGTGGAATTAACCGACCAACATGACAATTAGCTGCTTACAGCGAAAGAGCAATTCATTTAATTGCAAAGGAAAGACCCAAAACAGCAAACTATATGAGCGGGAAAGGAGGTTGAAAGTAAATTAGAAAAAGGTAAGAAACATCAATTTAAAAAAGTATAAAACAAAACACAATCCGAATACCAAGATCTTGGAAAATCTAATATATAGACTAAAGAAAGTGGCCAAACTGTGAGATCAATGAATGTAATTAACATTGAAGCAAGAAGTCAAAAAAACGTCGTGGATCGACATAATGTTAAAGGCTCGTACAAGAAGAAGATTAGATATAAACCAGGCCAATGTTTTGAGTATGAATGTTATGATAGCTTAGCGGCAGTCGACAGTGGAAGATATTAATGTGGAATGACAACTGTGCGGGTGGAAAAAAATGTAATTGTGACAAGAATGAAATAAAATGGCGTGAAGAGAGTGGATATCTGACGGACAAGAACACACTGCGTGTTATTGAACTGAAATTGGCGGGCTGTATAAAGGTGGAGGGTGGAACTTAACTATTACTACGGCTTTCAAAGCTTGGCTCAGCTTTTATATTTATATTTGCTATGATATTTGCCATATTTTCTTTAACGTAGGCTAGTAAGGTATAACGGCTAAAACATGCTTACATGATATTCATATATTCACGTTCTGAATTATTATATGTGAAACCTCATGCAGAGATTATACGTGACCTCATACGTCTCATCATGAGAATATACGTGATTTATACATCTCATACGTGAAAGCTCATGGAGAGATTAAAGGCCGGTTTACACTAGCAAAGTTTCTGTGCGTACAGTGACGTCAGGATATGAGCAGTGTTTGAGCAGAACTTCGGACGTGTACACTGTCCAATATGGACGCCCGTAAACGGAAAGGGCTTCTTTGTTTTTTTTTGTTTTTATCTGCAGGAATGAATGAAACTTCGGTAGACATTACTACAATCATTGAAATTTTAGCTGGAACAGCAAGCCTTTTTACGCTTGTTCCCCTCCCCCCTCTCTCCTCGTACAATGTTGTATTTAGCATCAATATCCCGTCGTTTGCCATCAATACATCATTTGTTATACCAACATTGCGGGGTGGGTGTGGGATGGGGGAGGGATGAGGGTGCTAAAGGGTAGAAAACGTGCCATTTGCATTTTATTATACGTTTTACTTGATTACTTGCAAAAATATGCTGTCGTTTCAATGCTTTTTGTCAATGATTGTCTGTAAATAACCACGCAGATTTTGAAGCCTTTTTCTTCTCTGTATTAACCAGTTTATCAATTTTAATTTAAATCAGCGTGAAAGTTGAGCATTACGTCATTGATTAAATGACGTCATTAATTAAACGACGTCAGTATGATTATTTTACATTCGATCACTGAAAAATGGCATTCAAGAAATGTCTGACGGCAGAGCAACGTGCATTCGCACGATTCTTGTTCCAAGAAAAGAATTACTCGCTTCGGCAAGTGGCAGTAAGAGCAAATATGTCGAAAAGTAGCGTGTGGCGCATTGTTCGGGCGCAACACAAAAAACCAAAAGGTGCGAAGAACTTTTGCAAACGTGGAAGGCGTAGGGCGCTGACATCGCGTGACTTGAGGAAGATTAACAGAGCTCTGCTTTCACTACGGCGGGATGACCCGAACTTTACGGTAATGGACGTAGTTAAGCGAAGCGGCATTCCACTCAACAAAGCACACTACAGAACCTTCTGTCGAGAAATCCGGCGGCTTGGTTACTCGTTTCGCACCAGTCGCCGCAAGGGTATCTTGACGGAAAAAGACTTGAAACTGCGATCTGTATTCGCCAAATCAAAAATAAAACATTGCTCCACAGATTACTGGACAAAAGGCGTGGCGTTCTATCTGGACGGCGTATCGTTTGTATTCAAAAACAATCCTATGAGCGATGCTGTGAAGCCTAAGAGCAGAGTGTGGCGTAAGAAGGGTGAAGGATTGGCTATTTCCACCAAAGGGAGTAAGGACCTGGCTGGAGGCAAAAGGCTGCATATGATTGTTGTAATATCATATGGAAAAGGGGTGATACTTGCAGAACCATACGAAAAAAGACTGCAGATTTCTTCGCACGTTTTATCTGTAGAAATTTCCCTACGCTTTTTGAGATCGCTGGTAAAGAGGAGGCCGATGAAAAGATTTTTGTAATGGATAACGACCCTTCTCAAACTTCAGCCAAAGCAATGGCAGCAGTAGAAAATATGAGCTACACGATGCAGAAAATACCAGCTAGATCACCAGACCTCAACCCCATTGAAAATGTATTTCACATCGTCCGAAAGCGTATTAATCAACACATAATACAAAACAATGTCACATGCCAAACTTGGGAAGAGTTCAAGCAAATGGTTAAGTACAATATATGGTCAACGCCCAGAAACCTAATCGATAAAACAATTGCGTCCATGCACAAAAGGTTAACGGAAATTGTTGCAACAAACGGAAGAAGAACAAAATATTGAACATTTATATTTAGTACACTTACTATGGGCATAATGCAGTACGATTTCTACAACAAAATATGAAATAATTCTGGTATTTATATATGTATATCTGATGTATCGCAATTTCCTAACTGAATGCATTACGTATCACATACGCATGATGTTATAACTTTCAATTGAACAATACATTTTTTATCACTGATATTATTCCATTCTCGTTGAAATGTTCACGTGCAATGGTGGCATAAGAAAATAACAGAAAGGTGGTAAACTTTTACTTTGCAAAGGCTAGGAAAGACAACATATTCACTTTTAAATAATTGTGATGTTGTGTAATATACAACATTTAACCACATTTAACCACACTTAACCACACTTAACCAACTATTAATAAAAAACGAAACAAGAATATTTTTTCTGAATAATAACTTGGTTAAGTGTGGTTAAGTGTGGTTAAGTGCGGTTAAGTGCGGTTAAGCGTCGTTAAGTGTTTACACACGTTCGGTTTACATATTAATATTTTGCACACGTAATTTGAATGAGATTTGCCAATATTATATAAGTTCACTACAATTATTTTCACTGACTTTAAGGACAAAAATAACTAATGAGCACACCACTTAATACAATATCTTGCATTATATTATAATTTCACCTTATATTTTGTCATGTCTCGCGCTCAATGAAGTGACACAAATACATAAGCATACTAATCGCAAGCGTTTAAGATGAGTCGTGCGAAACAGCAGGAGCATGGCTCGATTTCTCGTTGTTCGTTTTCAGGAAGTTGGTGAGTCATCTTCAAAATTTTCCATCTTGCGTTCATCATTTCGGTTTCTCGCTCGTCCATCGATCCATTTCGAACATAAATAATTGGCCTTTTGGTCGTACAAAATATGGGCGTGTCGCCTTTGAAAACCACATCTTTGGCGAAATGTGACTTGGGTGCAGGTAAATTGACTTGCTGACCCTCGAGCAGAAGCAATAAGTCATGCCAGGCAATGATCTGTGGCGACCAACGGAAATCATTTAAAAATATAACTTCTGCTTCCTCAGCCCCAATCCAAGCGAAACTCGTCGATGCCGGGTTAGTAAACGTCTTGTAAATCTTATTCAAGGGATCAAGCAGAAAAGTCTTTCCACAATTCGCTGGGCCGGTGAGCATCAAATTTCTGTATTTTCCACGCTCTTTGGAAAGCGCCTCTTTGACGTGCCTGGAGAATTGTATTGGCGGTATGTGATTATTGTGTAATGTCTCCAGAGCACACGTCTCCCATTCACTATTATTATTGCATGTGCACGGCGATTCTAGAGCCTCATTCAAAATTTCCATGCGTGTTTTATCTTTTCGCTTAATCACCGCCTGCGCATTTTCCATATCCCACGCACTGGCTATTACTTCATTTACCGCTTTAGTTCCCCTGTTTATAATAAATTCGGCCAAGTCCGTCTTTCCCTCTTTCTTCTGGGCATTTGCAAATGCCATGAGCGCGGTGCGATCAACTATTTTTCTCGAAACAATAATTTGAGATACATCGTACGATCAAAGACGTTCACGTTTTCGAGTTCCCTTTTTACTATTGTGAGCGTTAGATGGCCCGGGTGATGCATCAACAGTAACACATTGCTTTGATTCGTTATATCTCCTTTTCTGACCTCTTAATGCAATGGCTTCATGAGCTTTCATTGTAGATGGTTCAGCAGCATTAGTAAGGCATGGATGCCCTTCGCTTTCTTCATATTCAGCATCTTCTTTGGTCACGTAGCGCCATGCCGTATAATAGTTCTTGTGAACATTCGAAAAGTGTACAGAGATGTCGTATGTCTCTTTTAGGAATTTTTTTGATGGTAACCAGCGTTGGTTTCTATCAAGCTTAATAGCCAAATGATAGTGCACACCTGAATGCTTATGGTTTTCCCGTGAACAACACCAATGAAGAACAGATGCTGAGCGTTGAGTAAAGGATCGAATGACAGCGTCGGCAAAAGACTTTCTACTTGGAAATTTTTCAGTGTTTGCCCGACTGTATGTTACCAAATACACTTGGCGAACCTGTCTAGCCTGTAACTCGTAGTTAAAGTCACTATCAGACGAGGAGCTTTCATTATACTGCTGGAGAAGCTCCATGTTGCGTCCGTACGTATGTGATATGAACAAAGCAACGTATGAGAAACTACTCAGCGGAAAACAATTATCAGCAAGAACAATAACTAACTAACAATAACTAAAAACAATATGTAAATTGGAATTTGCACATGTTATTTCGGACATGCCTGGAATAATATATTTATAGTGAAATCGCAAAAATAGCAACATGGGCATGAACATATTGAGTATTGCCTTCCATGAATAAAAAGTTATGCAATTTTATACACTAAAATGATTGGAAATTTCTTTTCGCTAATAATTGATAATAAATATCATATTGAACAAAGAATTGGGCATGCAAAGGAGGGAATTTTTCCGTATCAATGAAATAACAAAAAATTCAGACAATCATTGACATTTTAGCTGGAACAGCAAGCCTTTTTACGCTTGTTCCCCCCCCCCTCTCTCCTCGTACAATGTTGTATTTAGCATCAATATCCCGTCGTTTGCCATCAATACATCATTTGTTATACCGACATTGCGGGGTGGGTGTGGGATGGGGGAGGGATGAGGGTGCTAAAGGGTAGAAAACGTGCCATTTGCATTTTATTATACGTTTTACTTGATTACTTGCAAAAATATGCTGTCGTTTCAATGCTTTTTGTCAATGATTGTAGGATCGCTTCCTATACCTATATGACCTATCAGTTCGCGCGAATAAATTCCCTAAGTGGCTTTTAAGCATTGCTACATATAAAAACAAACAGCACCGTTAACATCATTGTCGCTGTTTTTTGCGCTCGTGTGAGTATGGCTTTTTGAGAATTTTTCAATATGATTAATAAATAAAATAAAAAAGATAATATTTCATTATTTTATTATGATATAAAAAATATTTAAAAATAAGAAAAACAGCCCGGTTTCAATTAAAGCACACGTTTCACGACGCCAAGAATACTTTAAAACAAGTGGAAGACTCTTACATAATAGACTATTGATTTATAAATACGAGACGAAGAGCCATATGTTCAGTTTCAGAATGGCTGTCTTACTAAGAATTTGTGGGTTAGTTTTCATCTTAAGAATACTCCAGCAGGGTGAATGCTCAATCGCCCATGCTTTATTTCGCAAAATTGATGGCAAATAATGAAAATAATAATAATAACAATAATAATAAAAAAATCTCAAAGATGAACCAAATCAATAAGGAAAAGCAGTCCTGTATATGATTAATATGAACTGTGTCTCATCCCAATTAAAGGTCTTTTCTTTGTAGGTTGACCTAAGAGAGCCTCGTCCCCGGCGCGTGTTTTTGTTTTATATTAATTACGTAATCTTTATCTCGCGGGAGATCGCGCGTGAAGTGACAGCGAGACGGGGAATGCGTCTGGCAGAAAATGTTTCAAAAGGTGAGATTTGTGTCGAAAAATGAGATTTGCAGATTTGGTGGCAACCTTTCACAATCTTGAGGAAGAACAATCAGGTCAAAGAAGAACAATCGGGTCTTGAGAACGTTACTATCGAAGGTAACTTCTTATATTTTCTACATGAATCTTTAATATTAATATCTTAACATTATAAAGTCGTATGAAATATGAATATTCATCAGCAATCTTTCCGACACAGAATTCATTTGGACACATCATCTTTTCTTCACTGAAAACAGTATGTAATAGTTTTTCATTCTCGAGATCGCACATAAGATATTATTATTATTATTATTATTATTAAAACTTTATTTCATGAGGGGTTCACATTGTTACCTTAAGGTATTCTTCCCAATGGCCCTCGAAAGGTAATATGAAAGATTTCATCGCGAGAAACATTGGCAACGAATGATATGCTTGCATACAGTGCAGCTAAATTCATTTACATGGTCTACTTCATTGTTTAATTGAAGAAAAAAGGTTTTAAGCTTTTTTTTAAAAGAGTTAGGTGAATAATTTTCAACGATTTTTAACTCAGAAGGTAAAGAATTGAATAGACTTGCACCACTGTAAGATATCTTAGATTTAGCCTGCTCGGTCTTGACTAAAGGGATCTTTAAATCTGTCGTTGTCGATCTAGTTTGAATTGGGTGAGAGTCGCGAATGTAAACAAACAACCTTCGAAGATCTGGTGGCCAAGAAGTTTTTAAAGTATTGAAAACCATAAGAATTTTTCTCATTTTTATCAAGTTGAAAATAGGTATCCAATTAAGTTGGCGGAAAAGTAATATTGAGGGTACTTCGGTTGGTAATTCAAGAATTAGTCTTGCAGCTCGTTTCTGTAGTTTTAGTAGGCACGTTATTAGTTCTTTATTTGCGTTTCCCCAGAGTGTACAACAGTATAATAGATGTGGGTAGATTAGTGCAGAGTAAAACTGAATACGACATTTTAGAATAAGGTGACTGCGTATGCGTTTTAATAGATATAGTCTAGAGTTTATTATGTTGTAGATAGTGTGAATTTGCCTATCCCATTTCAAATATTGATCAAATGTAACACCAAGTAGAACAGCAGAAGAGATCTCCTTAATAGTATGGTTGTTAATCTCAATAGTTATTGGGTCAAGATCTGAAAATTTGTGTTGGGAGAATATTTTCATAATTTTAGTCTTTTTCGAATTGAGGGACATTTTGTTGTGAGTAGTCCAATATGACACTGAAGTAACGTCCGACTTTAGGGAGTCACTAAGTTCGCGGACATTAGTTCCGGAAGAAATAATAGTAGAGTCATCCGCAAACAAAAAGGGCTTGGACTTGTTGATGTAGATGGGTAAATCATTTAATAAAAACCAGAAAAAGAATTGGGCCTAGAATAGAGCCTTGGGGCACGCCAGATTTTATCATCGCAGGATTTGATAGGGATGAAGAGATTTGTACTTGTTGATAGCGGTCATTCAGGAACGATTTGAACCATCTTAACGCCAAGGGTGTAATTCCATATTGTTTTAGTTTCTGTAATAATATGTCATGGTCGACTAAGTCGAATGCTTTGGAGAAATCAATAAGAGACATTCCATTGATCAAGCCTTGTTCAATGTTATTAAGAAGGTGTTCATAAATTAAGATTAAAGTAGATTCACAAGAATGATGAGCTCGGAAACCATGCTGACAATTCGACAAAATATTGTTTTCACTAAGAAATTTCATATATGAATCGGCAACATGACGTTCTAGGAGTTTGGATAGGATGGGCAGTATAGAGATAGGTCTGTAGTTGCTTCTCTCGGTACGGATGTCAGCCTTATAGATTGGAATCAGTTTGGCTTTCTTCCACTTGTTGGGAAATATACCATATTCAATACTCAAATTACAAATGTGGAGTATAATAGATGCCAATGATTGAATTGAGGATTTAATGAAATAAGCGGGAATATCATCAAGACCGGTAGCTTTGTTCTGGTCTAATGACGCAACAAAGTTTTGAATGTCATCGATTGTCATCGATGGAATTTAAAACTTTGTATGATTTATTTGGAATTGCAGATGAGTAGAGATTGGGTTGGTTTGTGAACTTAAATCAACATTATCAGCAATGGAAGAGAAATATTCATTAAAGAGATCGGCTACTTCAGTAGGATCACTGATCTCCCTACCATTGATGTTAAGAGTTATCTGGGAAGCAGTGTCATTGGTAGGCAAGATACTTTTAATATTTCCATAATTGTTGTGGGTTATGTATGTGAACAGTTTTTTTATAGTAGTCCTCTTTTGATTTTTTAATGATATGAACGGTTCTATTTCTCCACTTTTTGTAAGCATACCAATCATTGGAATTTTTGCTTTTTAGAAATTGCTTTAAGAAATAGTCTCTTTGATGACTAGAGCTACGTATTTCACAGTTGAACCATCCTGGCAGTTTGTTTCTTCTGACCCTACGTTTAATCAAAGGTGCATGTCTATTCAAAACTTTTATAAAATGAGAATGCCAAAGGTCTAAGAGAACGTTTGGGTCGCTTTTCATAAACACTTGCCGGAATTACTTCCACTAAATCATTGCCAACATTACTCGGGATAAAATCCTTCTTCTTACGATAGCTAATAATCGTATGTAGGCTTTGTTTAGTCTTAATCCGAGAGTTAATTTTTCTGGAGATAAAAATTGGCAGATGGTCGCTTAATCCAATATTCAGCACGCCTGATTGGATGACCCTATCCTTCTGAGAAGTGTAAATAAGGTCTATTACTTTTCCAGATATTGGCCTAGTAGCTATATTAATAAGTTGTTCAAGTTGGTACTGAGATGTTATTACATGAAGTGGTTGATAGGAACGTTTGTCTTGAAAGTTAGTGTTTAAGTCTCCTAAGATGATAATTTCTTTACGTTCATTATCGGCCATACCTAAAGTGCAGTTTAAAGAATCTCTCCAATGGGTATTATTTCCCGGTTGATAATTTGGTATTAGGGTGCTTAAATTCCAACCAAACGCACTCGAGAGAACTGACATTATCTATCATTAAGTCCCTTCGATATTAAAGTTAATTGAATTAGGAATATAAATTAGAATACCTCCACCGGAGGCATAAATTCGATCTTTTCTAATAAGGTTAAACTCTTCAATCTGCAGTTCTGCATCAGACCAGCTAGCATTTAAATGAGTTTCAGAGAAGCAAAATATGATATTGTTTTTATTACGATCCCGAATAGATTCAGAAATCATGAGTCTAACTTGGTCCAATTTATTTGTAATAGCCTGAATATTTAAGTGGAAAAAACTTAGGCCTTTCGTAGGAATTTGAGTAAAGGGATTATCGTTTAGATTGATATTTGGCATGGGTTGGTTGGAATTCAAGCCGTTTAAAATATGTAATCTAGTATTACTAAAAGTGCCGAATAAAGTTAATTAAGTTCCTCGCCATAAGGTCACTACCAGAAGGATTAAGGTGTAAACCATATCTGTCCAGGCCTCTCTCATCAATGTTTTCGTGTTTTATTAAGTTTAGGTTTCTGGCTTCACAGAGACCTTGGAGCAGGTTGTTCAATTGAGTAACTTTGTCTTTAATACCGGGGCTATCAGTTCTAGTAATTATTTGGGAAAGTGAAATGTCAGCCTTAGGGCAGAATTTATAGATTTCGTCGCAGAGCTTGGAGATGTTTTCGGTAATAGTATTTACTTCACAGGATTTTAGATCATTGGTTCCAGCATGTATAATAATATTAGCTGGCTGAAGGCGTAGACTTGGTTTTGCGTAGTCTATCATGTCAGTTACTGTCGCGCCGGGAAACGTTCGAATAGTCACATTCTTGAGAGTTGACCTTCTCATGTTCTTTGTGTTGATACCTCTTGTCATAGAGTCACCCAGGATAACTGTGAGATTCGTCCCATCGTGTCTAGGGGGCTCACGGGATTTGTAAGTATTCGTTGGGTTATGTTGATGGGATGGTTGCTGATTTTTCTGTTGAGTTTGGTTTGGTGAGGAGTTGGAAGTGTCGTTGTCTGGGCGTGATTGATGATATTGTTGTTGCTGCTGCTGCTGCTGTTGGTCTTGATGAAACTGATTCTGCTGTATGAGGTTATGCTGCTGGGGTTGTTGCTGCCGTTGCTGGGGTATATGTTGAGATTGTTGTGGCTGATTAATTTGCCGTTGAGGTAGATGTTGAGTTATCTGTGGCTGTGAAAATTGCTGCTGCTGGTTTTGTTGAAGCAGATTCGGCTGTATAAGATTACGCTGCTGGATTTGTTGCTGCTGTTGCTGCTGTTGTTGGGGAATATGTTGAGTTTGTCGTGGCTGGGGAAATTGCCGTTGCTGATCCTTTAGCAGTTGATTCTGCTGCGCGAGGTTACACCGCTGGGGTTGTTGCTGCTGTTGCGGGGGTAGATGTTGTTGGTGATATTGTTGTTCCAGCTGATCGGGATTTAGTGGGCTATGTGTATTATATGGTGAGACACCGGTATATTGGTTGCATGTGTTAGTATGTAAATGAGCTAGTTGTTGTTGCTGGAATTGTATAGTATTTTGATTTTCTACATGTAGCAGTCTTACAACTGTTAATAGGCTGTTTCGTTCGTCATTCAGTTCTTTTACCTTTGTGTCCAGATTACATATAAGGGATGATTGATCGTTGATTTTGCTCTTTAATCGTGAATTTTCTTCCTTAAGCGATAGGTTTTCATTTAAAGAACGAGATGCTCTAATTTCAGTTGATAGTTCTGTGACCGCTCTAAGTTCACGCAGTTCGCTCGAAAACATGTCAAATGATTTCTCTACTCTAGATTCTAGTTGACGAATATACGTTAACAGATCTTTATTGAAGGTGCTAGCTGTGTCGAATTCAGGTATATTTTGTGGTGAATTCCCAGTCGCTTCTTGGTTGTGTGTTGGGGTTTGCATTGCTAAGTTAGTTGTTTGGGAGCAATCATCTGTTGAAGTTATATCTATATGCCTAATTTGTTTATTGACCATATTTTCCTGTGTTGGAATAACTTCGTTAAATGCTGAAGTGTCCTGTATTTGATCCTTTGTCAAGATAATAGACATATCTTGTAAATCATCACCTTTTCCTGGGTCAAGCGAGTTTATATCGTCCTCAATAATATTCGCCACAGGATTTAAATGCATGTTCGTAAATTTTTCGATTAAAGTATTGGCTAATGACTCACCTTTTTCGCCTTGGATTATAAGAGAGCCTGAATTAGTATGGAATCTGATTGTAATCAAACCTGTGGCTTCTTTAAACAACTTTAAGTGGCCGCCGGGTGATGTCCATTTTCCCCTTAGCTTGAGAATTTTCGTCACGAAATCTATAAGATTTTCATGGCTTTCCTTCCATTTTAGCTTCCCTTTTTGATCAGTAGTTATATATCCACCGTAATAGTCGTCTATTTGTAGCGTTATCAGATTACTTAGGCAATCATTTACCGAGTAAGAATCGTTTACATCGGAGCTCACTTCGCACATGCTGCCATCCGCCATATTGGAACGCCTTGATGATATCTTCGGATACTTCCATAAATATTTACTTGTTCTAACGTCCGCATTCCGTCGCTGTCGCTTTGCGCGTCTCAATTTGCGAGACAAAAATTACGGAATTATATTAAAACAAAGTCACGCCCCGGGGACGAGAATAGACCTAAGCACCCAATTATTCTCCTGAAAAAACACCATATCGTCGCTTTAAGCTTACGAAACTTCCATGCGTTATCCGGACATTCAGGTATAAAGCACGTAAAACGGTTTGGGTTTCTTTTCACCTTCCTGGAATGTCGCGCGGTTACTGTTAAAGTAGCTTATTCGTTGGATACAGCATCTTCATCAATACCTTGAGGTGGTTTTTCTCCTCTAGTCAGGAAACTATCAGCTATTTTAAGTTTAGGTAAAGGACTTAGGCCTGTTAAACCGCTGTTAGTGGCCGATTGTTAGTTGTAATTAGGCCAGGATTGTTTCGAGACGTTGCATGACTTGTACAATGGCCCTAAAGATTTATTTTTTACGTTCGTAGTTGAGTTCGATATTCGCGTGCATCGGCTTCTACCCGCTTGTATTTGGCCGTCGAGAGTAAAGTAATGCTTGGTAATATCAAATTTCGTTCGGCTATTTTGAATGGATTACTTGCATAATACATTAGGCCAACTTATGATCTAGGTTTCAAGAAGGAAATAAATCACCAGAGCTACAAAGAACCTACTAAAATTAGTATAATTGCCAAGTTTGGCTACAAAATCTCAAGTAGAACATAGAAAAATATATAAATATACTTAATATAGTCATGTGAAGTAGCAATTTTTGTATACTTTTGTATTACGGGCGGAAGTGTGAAATTAATTGATAGTTACACTCTTCCGGCCATAGCACAAAAGTATACAAAATTTGAGAACCTCGCTGGGCTATATCTTCGTTAAATTACAATAATTCGCAGTCAAACTTGGCAATTTTGCTATGTTTTTGTATGCAATTTTCGGAAATTCAAATTCCAAATCAAAAGCTGGTCGAATTTTTGGCGCATCACAAATTGTATCCGATAAAATGCGATAATATTAGAGATTCAAGTGGTGTTCCTTCACAAATAACGCTTTCCAAGAACTATTTCTAGTTATGGCTAAATCAATATATCAGAGTAATTTAAAGTTAGAGTAATTGAGATTAGAATTTAGATACATACCGACTCTACAGCACAAAGAAATAAATCAAGTATTCACACTGTACCAGCTTGGGCACGATACAAGAACGTCTTAACATATCGTGATTGTCGCGTGATGTCTCGGATTACAACTACACCACTTGTAGCACAACTCCTGACGTCTGACTTATATAAGAGGCTTCCTAGGGTTTTTCGCCGAGGGTACCGTTACTCGTATAACTTGCTTGTCTTCTCGCGCGAGACTGCGAATTTCGGTAATAGGGGCCTTAAAGGCCGACACAGACCGGACGGATATAACATGGCCAGAAATTGCGGACATGGAATATACAGATTGCCGTAGCAAATTTGCATATCTGTTCAAATATTATTCGTTTGCAGAACTATAAATTATATTGCGCATTCTTAAATTTCGCAAAATTTACGAAAATCATTGCATCTTTGCAATTTGCCCTGGTTGTTTCCTGTAATTCGTGTCATATTAAAGATCCTGAGGTAATATTTTGCTGGTAAAGGTTTATGTCGGCTCTGTATTTTTATTTTATTTCTACGCTATTACGGTTTTCGTTTTATATGGTATTCAACGTGATAAATGACCAAAACTTTGTTTTGAAAATGCAGGACGAATACTGATAAAACATTTTGAAATACTATATAAAAATATTAAGATTAACTTGCTCTGCAACGAGCAATTAAGGCAAATTATAATCGACCTACCTAAAGGTGTTTTTTTAGCGTTTAGTACTGTGCACATTACAGTTTACTATAAACTCACGAAGCTTTATTTTGACACCATATGCAAATTTAGGCGGAAGTAGAATGTTAATTATGTCCGAATTTTCTGGCGATGATTAAATTCTGGCAGTAAAATTTGGAAACTATGGACGCTAGAGCAGTCAAGTTAAAAATCAATTTTAAACCAATTTGTTCATTACAGAAAAACCGTCTGTAAGTTTGTGAGCAAAACCTTTCATTCACCAAATTAAACCCAAATAAGATATACATAAACCAACATCCCACCAATATATGTAGTTTGGTTAATAAAAAGGGCAGCTAAAATTTGTATAGAAACGGTTTGATTGTCAAATCTGCAAGGACACCACTAGTGTGGTTTATATTTATGCCCTACATTTGGGCACGTGTAGGGCATAGGCAGAAAACAAAACGAGCACCTTCGATTTTAAATTAGTATTCTTGAAAGAGCTACATTAGTCTGTGCAAAAAGGCATTTTTCATCACAAAAATTTGAGGCTTTGAAGGTGAGTAAGCTTTTACAATACAGACCTTATTGTTTACCGTACTCTCACATCAAACGTGACATGGTCTGCTGCTCTATTCATGCAAACGTTAGCTGCGTGAGGCAAGCGGTTGTTACTTGAGTTTTCTTGATATTTGGAAAGTTTTATCTGTCATGAACGAATGGGGCTGAAAATTTGTCATTAATCGCGCATTGTATTTTTTGGTAGCCTATATTAATAGTGATAAAGGGCTAAAATTTCATCCTGGTCAACAGGGTAAATTCAAACCCGGGGTTGAAAATATGTCGTGTAATCAGCCCCTAAGATAGATAGTGCTATATAAACAACCAGACTTTTGTCCCATGCAGCATTAACGTTTTCACCTATAGGCCAGAAAAATAAAAAGAGCTAGGGTAAAAATTATCCTTAATCAAACAGGAAATTACTCAAATTTCATCTTTATTTTATTTTTTTATTCAACTTTACCAATGAAAAACTCAGAAAATGAGTTTGAAAGTGACATTGAGTCAGGAGATGATGGATATCGGGTAGTCATAATTTTTGTGCAGCGAATTACTTACAGCCTTGAAAAGAGTTTTTTGATCAGATGACCCATCCTTAATTAAGTGAGTGTAGTAAGTAGCTATAGTATTTACGCCATTTCTCTCAAATGGATTACTATGGATCAGAATTATTAGAGTTTCTATCCGATAGATGTGAAGAAATTCTATCTCTAAATCTTCAGCAAGAATAATAATTGCAGAAGATATTAACCAACTCCGAATTAAAGACTTCTGTATGCAACACAATCTACAACAATATTTTAATATTGGTCACTAAATCTACTAGAGGTCAGCGAGTTCTCGACATATTTATTACTAACTGCCCGCATTTATGGAAACAACCTACCGTGTTTAACGGGCTGGTAATATCTGATCACATGGTGATTATCGTTAATCCACGTGTCCAAACTAATTCGGAAAGAAAATATGTGTATTTTAGAGACGTTAGGGAACACAGAAAGATTAATATGGAGAAACGTTTACAGGAATGTGATTGGAGCTCAATCCACAATACTAACGATGTAGATAAAGCGACTACTCTGTTGAATGACTAGATCTCCTTTATGTTTAAAGAATGTTTCCCCCTAATAAAAGTTAAAGTATCTACACGCGACCCTCCTTACATGTCACCACTGGTCAAACATCTATGCAATAAACGTAATAAACAAATAAATACAGGGATCAATCCAGACATTCAAGAGCGAATCAATAAGTTAAGATCAGCCGTGAAAATGGGGGACGGGAGGTGGGGCGAACGAACAGTTAACAATTGGCCAATTTAGACCCCAGATTATTTTCACCGATTGTAGAAGTCGAGCATGGCTCCTTCACACTAGTTGTCTTCAGCGCCTTTGGCAGATGTGAAAGACTCGACATTTTCTCTCCTTCCTGCAATCCTGGTCAAAACATTGACGACACTCTGTGTTAGTTGACACTACAGTCAGCAGTCGCGGGTTTATTTCAAAATTCTCCCCCTTCCCCCACAAATCAATGTTGAGTGATGTGTCATAACTCATTCAAGCATTTAGCATAGATTCAACATTGATTAGGGGAGCGAGGGGGGAAAACGAAACAGAAATATTGATATTTTGCGTAAAAAAGTACAAATCATTCAAAGTGTCGTCGATGGTTTTGGCCAGGATTGTAGCCTCCTCCGCATGCATCTCCATGTATTAAATTACATTAGGTTATTAGGCATGGGTTAGCTGAGCTATGGAAGGCAAGGAAAAAAGTCGGAGAGATGTCTCCCATAAATCGACACAACAAATTGCACTGCCCATGACAGAAGCCTCGTTCCCAGGCGCTTTAAATAAAATGAATATAGGAACACTACAGGCTTTTACATAGATCAGTCGCTAACTGCTTAGCCACTGATCTATGTGAAAGCCTGTAGTTTTCCTATATTTATTTTATTTAAAGCGCCTGGGAACGAGGCTGGCATACCAGCTCGCGCATGCTAATTTTAGAAAAAAAAGACAAAATCGTACTGTGAACAGGCGGGAGTATAAAAGAGTGAAAGCATTTTGGCTTTTGCTACAAATTCGCGTAAAATTTATTCAAGAACGAATAAAAGTGTTTTGTAATTGTAACATGGTAAAATGTAATCACATGTCAACATAGCTGTGCAATGTGCATTTAGGCGGAATCGAGCAAATGTTATCGAGAAAATATCAATTTGCCTTCGTTTGACTCACGCACGGTTTTAACGTAGGCTGTGCATACGAAGGGTTATGCGTTTTAATTCAAGCGA
Source organism: Dendronephthya gigantea (assembly GCF_004324835.1). Classification (NCBI taxonomy): domain Eukaryota; kingdom Metazoa; phylum Cnidaria; class Anthozoa; order Malacalcyonacea; family Nephtheidae; genus Dendronephthya; species Dendronephthya gigantea. The sequence continues at coordinate 29,763 of NW_021163254.1, read as the reverse complement.
ATCATTCTCGGGAGGCTGCGATAAAAGTGGGATTGATCATTGGTGTTCGTCGAGTTGAATGTATTGCTAGCCTAGATCATAGATCATAGATGTATGCCTCCTCCTGTTTCATTTCATTGCATGTAAGGTTTTGCAACACCCAAATCTTGTATAAACATATACAGTATAAGCACCTCTTGCAATTTTAGAATTAGATGATTTGCTACAATAGGTAACAGATGGTCTATAATAAAAAGCAAATCAGGGTAATATCCGCCCAGACTTGATTTATCATACTTTTTAGGATACATCCAGTCAATACTAGACAATATCAAATTCTGCTCCTTCAGAGTAATACCTTTATAACAGGGGAGGGAACCAAAATAAAGGGGGAACTTATAAAAAATTCTAAAGATTGAATTGCATGTGATGTAGAAGTTAAATTTGGTCACCTTACTGTGATTTTCCCACATATTTATGTAATCCACACAGTAAATATGACAAATGGCAAGCACTGAGTGCAGATGCCATATACCACACAGATTATTATTAAAAGGGTGAAAACTTCAGTAATTATGCCACGATGTAAATATTTGGTGTCATAATGAATAGCATTATTTGATCTTCAAACCATTTTACTCTAACACAGTTGTTTACACAAAATTATGGAAGTTACTGTGAGTTTTGAAACGTCAACTAAGCCTTTAATGTTATATAATTAATTACTCCGGCGAGAGCGACGAAGTGTATCTGACCGTATTTATCAACGCCACAGTTTTGAAGATTTAATATAAGCGCGAATTCCAAACTATAAGACAAAGTGAACGTATCGTGCGGTTTATTTATACATTTTTGCACAATGAACTCCCATACTTTTTAAAGTACGATTCGCTTCTGAATGTCGCGATCGAACAACATTTCAGTTCGCAAGGCATCTAAATAAGTATGAACTGTATTGTTTATGTTCAGAAGCCTTATATTGAAGACTGCATGGCAAGTGCGCGGCACGCCGGAGTTAGCGCCAGAACAGGCGTCTCGTTTTGGCGTCTTGTTCTGACTACGTTTCATGACTACTTTTAATTACTAGAAGTAATCAAAGATTAGCAAGTGCGTTCGGTGGTGCGGTTTGTTTACTTTATGAGCAAATAAAATTCCGGATTTCGCATGGTTAAACCAACGGAAGATAGCTTCCTGATGCTTTGACGAGAATTCTCAGTCATATTGCAGACACTTCAAATCAAAATAATCGAGTGTACAATTCCCATAACTTCTTAATAAACAGGCGAATATGAAAGCCAAATGCCCGGTCCTATAAACAACAGCGTATTATCGCAAAATACGGAAAGCACGTGACATTAGGACACGGCACAAAACCCGGAAATCAGAGCATACGCAAAAACACGAAACCGAGGCAAATGTTACATCCAAAAATCTCGAAATGACATAGCATCCAGCCGTGACGTCACGATTAGGAAGCGTTCTCCTTCGTCGAACGCAACAATAATAAATGGGTAACGTTAATGACGTTTTAACTGAGAAAATGGTGAATAAAGAAATTCTCAAGCTCATATAGTCGCTCAGATGGCCTAAAAATGCATGCAACCTACAATCCTGGTCAAAACATTGAAGACACTCAGTGTTAATTGCCACTACAGTCACTAGTCACGGAATATATTTCAAAATTCTCCCCTATTCCCCCACAAATCAATGTTGGGTGATGTGTCAGAACTCATTCAAGTATTCAGCATGGACTCAACATTGATTAGGGGGGCGAGGGGGGAAATTGAGACAGAAATGTTGATGTTTTGCATAAAAAACTACAAATCATTTTGAGTGTAGTCAATGGTTTTGGCCAGGGTTGTCTGAAAATATGCAAATTGGCAAGATATATATTTCGCTGGCTACGCGTCAACGTTTGCCCAATTGCAATTAATACTAAGGAGGTCAAATGACGTCATATACTAATGGTTTAATTAACTACCTCATCAATCTGGTTTACTATCTAACTTTGAGTTAAACATGTGTGGCAAAAGTCTTCCTCCAGAGAAAATTGCATATCTGTGCCTATTACTCAATGAAAAGGATTTGAGTGTTAGTGAAATAGCTCGAAAGCTAAAGATATCACGTTCTTGTGTATATAAATATAAAAAGGTTGGAATCTCTAGTGTTCAAAAGAAGAAAATAAACAAAGGAGGTAGACCAAAAAAATTGAATGAAAGGGATAAGAGAGTCTTAGTAAGGACAATTAAGATATTACGTGAAAGAGATGGCACTTTTACGTCTAAGAGACTTGCTAGAGAGGCTGGAATAGATCTGACAAAAGTTAGTATGCGTACAGTTCGCAGGGCGATGAATAACGCCGGTTTTAAATATTTGCAAGCAAGAAAAAAGGGCATTTTAAAGAAGAGCGATTTAAAAAAGAGACTTTCCTTTGCCAATAAAATGAAGAAAGAATATCCAAGCAATGTATGGGAGAGAGACATAAACTTTTTTTAGATGGTGTTAGCTTTGCATACAAACGAAATCCATTTGATCAAGGGAGTTCGCCTAAAGGACGAATTTGGAGAAAGCCAAGTGAAGGTCTTGATTTTGGGTGCACAGCAAAAGGGAAGAAGGAAGGAAGTGGCGGAAAATTAGTAAAACTTATGGTGGCTATATCGCATGGGAAAGGTGTTCTAGATTGCGAACAGTATGATAAAATGTCCGGTTCCTACTTTCAGGACTACATAAATCGCAAGTTTCCAACTTTGTTTCAAAAAGCTGATAAATGGCAGTCTAAACTATGGATTCAAGATGGGTGCCCTTGTCAAAATAGTAAAGCAGCGAAAATTGCTATGAGAGAATCAGGGTCAGATTTGCATTCAATACCACCTAGAAGTCCTGATATAAATCCGATCGAGAATCTGTTTCATCTTGTGAGACGAGAACTCGACAGACAAGCAATCAGCGGATGTATAGTACAGGAGAGCTATAATGAATTCGCCACGCGAGTTATAAACACGTTCAAGTCTTTTCCTCTCGAGTGCATTGATAATATAATAGGGTCAATGGATAAACGAATGAGCATGATTATAAGTAGAAGGGGTCAAAGAATTAGGTACTAAGTAGCTGTATATTTGACTGATTAATACAAAGTAAACATATATTGCATATTTGCGGGTCGAATTATTCAACTATCAGTGAATATAATAATAAAAAAACAATTATTTACAGGAGTGTATACTATAATGAAGTCGATATATATATTATAATTACAAAATTCAATGCGGTGTCGTTTTAACGGCGCACCAAAGAGTGCGCTAGAAAAATGCAAAATATCATTCAGAACAATAAAAGTAGGAGAAATCAATCGTTCTGTCTTTAAGCTATTTACAATGCTATTAACTGCGAGGTATTTTTCGCGCAAATTCTTCAATATTTTTCAAAATCACAACGGTTCACCATTTCTGACATAAAGTAATTGAATCATCATATCTTATATCACTGTACGGTGCACCAATGGTGAACCGTTGAATAAGTGTGTTTTTTTAATGTACTAGCTAACTCCTAATGTTCGTTTTTAAATAATACAAGTAGGCATGTTTGTTTTTTAAATAGCGACATGAAATAAACACGTACAAAGCACCTTAGTATATTACGCTGTAAACTGTATCCTATAATATCATTAGCATGACATATAGCTATTCGCGCATATAGAGTTGATTTCCGGATATTGCGGCATTATTGTTTTACACATCATGCTGTTCGTTGCATACTAGAGTTGCAAAGCAACGAGGGCAAGGTTTGATCCTCATCTGTTGTTCTTCTGGTATCTGATGAGTGAGTGAAAATAGCTTCCAACGAACCGACATCATTTCCGTCTCCCGCTCATTGATTGTCCCTCCTCTGACGTATGTCAATCTACTTTTGCTTGTTGCAAACACTGGCGTATCCGACTCCAATAAAATATCTTCAGCGTAGTGGGTTTTGGGTGCAGAAAAGTGTACAGGCTCACCCTCGAGTAACAGAAGCAGGTCATGCCAAGGATTCAATTTTTCATTCCAACGGAAATCATTAAGAAAAATGCACTCGGCTTCTTGGACGCCAACCCATGCGAAGGTGCCAGTAGCGGGATTTTTGAATGTGTGATAAAGCACATTTAAGGGCCTGAGCAAAAAGGTTTTGCCGCAATCAGCCGGGCCGACGAGCATGACATTTCGATATTTACCCCGTCCCTTTTGTAACAGTGCGAAGATAGAATTGGCAAATTCAACTACATCTATACCGTTAGCTGCTAAAACTTCTTTGGCGCATTGCAACCAACGACCTTCACAGTTCTCAGCACATTCGCGTGTCTTTGCTTCCTCAAGTAACTGGATGCGTGTTTTCCTGCTTCTTTCAAGTTTAGCTTCCGCATTCAACATGTCCCATGTAGTTTTTAATATATGGGCTACAACTTTTGGTTGTCTGTTCATGATGAACTCCGCAAGATCAGATTTACCCTCAGCCTTTTGCTTTTGCGCAAGAGCAAGCAATTCTGTACGAGTCTTAATGGACTTCGCTTGCACTATTTCAGACACTTCCAAAGACGTCAATCTCTTCTTTCGTTTTCTCGACCTTTTGGACGTTGATTCCCCGTCGTCGCTGCCCGATTCATCTCTGATACCATTTGCTATTGTCGCACTAGCAGAATCGGTTTTCGGTGGTTCACCATTCGTCAAGTCAGGATGACCAGGACTTTGAATATATTCTTCGTCAGACTTAGTGACGTATTCCCAGGCACTGTAGTAGTTGTGATGTGACGAAGAAAAATGTACTGAAACATGAAAGTTGTCTAGCAGAAACCGTTTAATTCTTAGCCATCTTTGCCTACGTTCAAGCTTGATTGCAATATGATAGTGCTTGCCACCATCTTGATGATTTTCGAGACAACAGCACCACTGCAAAACTTTATTGTCCTTCTTAAATGCCAGAACTAATGCTTGGGCAAAATCACTTCTTGAAGGAAAGATTGTTAGGTCCGCTTGGCTATATGTTATCATATAAACTTGTCGAACGTCGCGCGATCGTAGTGCTTCAGTCGCCATTACAAAGAATTTATGACTATTACACGATAACATGTAAAACTGTTTATAAATATGACCACGTGCGTAGGTGTTGACAGTTTAATGTTTAAGGAATATACCAGAGCCACCTTAATAGTATGTTAACTTTTGTAACATTATACTTGCAACAGTACAACATTAACTTAAGACAAAGGAGAAAGTGAGAAAAGATTGTTGGCTCTTTATATGAGACCAATTTAAGAGATTAAATAAATCATTCTTTTCAGACAGTCTGAAAATATGCAAATTGGCAAGATATATATTTCGCTGGCTACGCGTCAACGTTTGCCCAATTGCAATTAATACTAAGGAGGTCAAATGACGTCATATACTAATGGTTTAATTAACTACCTCATCAATCTGGTTTACTATCTAACTTTGAGTTAAACATGTGTGGCAAAAGTCTTCCTCCAGAGAAAATTGCATATCTGTGCCTATTACTCAATGAAAAGGATTTGAGTGTTAGTGAAATAGCTCGAAAGCTAAAGATATCACGTTCTTGTGTATATAAATATAAAAAGGTTGGAATCTCTAGTGTTCAAAAGAAGAAAATAAACAAAGGAGGTAGACCAAAAAAATTGAATGAAAGGGATAAGAGAGTCTTAGTAAGGACAATTAAGATATTACGTGAAAGAGATGGCACTTTTACGTCTAAGAGACTTGCTAGAGAGGCTGGAATAGATCTGACAAAAGTTAGTATGCGTACAGTTCGCAGGGCGATGAATAACGCCGGTTTTAAATATTTGCAAGCAAGAAAAAAGGGCATTTTAAAGAAGAGCGATTTAAAAAAGAGACTTTCCTTTGCCAATAAAATGAAGAAAGAATATCCAAGCAATGTATGGGAGAGAGACATAAACTTTTTTTAGATGGTGTTAGCTTTGCATACAAACGAAATCCATTTGATCAAGGGAGTTCGCCTAAAGGACGAATTTGGAGAAAGCCAAGTGAAGGTCTTGATTTTGGGTGCACAGCAAAAGGGAAGAAGGAAGGAAGTGGCGGAAAATTAGTAAAACTTATGGTGGCTATATCGCATGGGAAAGGTGTTCTAGATTGCGAACAGTATGATAAAATGTCCGGTTCCTACTTTCAGGACTACATAAATCGCAAGTTTCCAACTTTGTTTCAAAAAGCTGATAAATGGCAGTCTAAACTATGGATTCAAGATGGGTGCCCTTGTCAAAATAGTAAAGCAGCGAAAATTGCTATGAGAGAATCAGGGTCAGATTTGCATTCAATACCACCTAGAAGTCCTGATATAAATCCGATCGAGAATCTGTTTCATCTTGTGAGACGAGAACTCGACAGACAAGCAATCAGCGGATGTATAGTACAGGAGAGCTATAATGAATTCGCCACGCGAGTTATAAACACGTTCAAGTCTTTTCCTCTCGAGTGCATTGATAATATAATAGGGTCAATGGATAAACGAATGAGCATGATTATAAGTAGAAGGGGTCAAAGAATTAGGTACTAAGTAGCTGTATATTTGACTGATTAATACAAAGTAAACATATATTGCATATTTGCGGGTCGAATTATTCAACTATCAGTGAATATAATAATAAAAAAACAATTATTTACAGGAGTGTATACTATAATGAAGTCGATATATATTATAATTACAAAATTCAATGCGGTGTCGTTTTAACGGCGCACCAAAGAGTGCGCTAGAAAAATGCAAAATATCATTCAGAACAATAAAAGTAGGAGAAATCAATCGTTCTGTCTTTAAGCTATTTACAATGCTATTAACTGCGATGTATTTTTCGCGCAAATTCTTCAATATTTTTCAAAATCACAACGGTTCACCATTTCTGACATAAAGTAATTGAATCATCATATCTTATATCACTGTACGGTGCACCAATGGTGAACCGTTGAATAAGTGTGTTTTTTTAATGTACTAGCTAACTCCTAATGTTCGTTTTTAAATAATACAAGTAGGCATGTTGGTTTTTTAAATAGCGACATGAAATAAACACGTACAAAGCACCTTAGTATATTACGCTGTAAACTGTATCCTATAATATCATTAGCATGACATATAGCTATTCGCGCATATAGAGTTGATTTCCGGATATTGCGGCATTATTGTTTTACACATCATGCTGTTCGTTGCATACTAGAGTTGCAAAGCAACGAGGGCAAGGTTTGATCCTCATCTGTTGTTCTTCTGGTATCTGATGAGTGAGTGAAAATAGCTTCCAACGAACCGACATCATTTCCGTCTCCCGCTCATCGATTGTCCCTCCTCTGACGTATGTCAATCTACTTTTGCTTGTTGCAAACACTGGCGTATCCGACTCCAATAAAATATCTTCAGCGTAGTGGGTTTTGGGTGCAGAAAAGTGTACAGGCTCACCCTCGAGTAACAGAAGCAGGTCATGCCAAGGAATCAATTTTTCATTCCAACAAAATCATTAAGAAAAATGCACTCGGCTTCTTGGACGCCAACCCATGCGAAGGTGCCAGTAGCGGGATTTTTGAAGGTGTGATAAAGCACATTTAAGGGCCTGAGCAAAAAGGTTTTGCCGCAATCAGCCGGGCCGACGAGCATGACATTTCGATATTTACCCCGTCCCTTTTGTAACAGTGCGAAGATAGAATTGGCAAATTCAACTACATCTATACCGTTAGCTGCTAAAACTTCTTTGGCGCATTGCAACCAACGACCTTCACAGTTCTCAGCACATTCGCGTGTCTTTGCTTCCTCAAGTAACTGGATGCGTGTTTTCCTGCTTCTTTCAAGTTTAGCTTCCGCATTCAACATGTCCCATGTAGTTTTTAATATATGGGCTACAACTTTTGGTTGTCTGTTCATGATGAACTCCGCAAGATCAGATTTACCCTCAGCCTTTTGCTTTTGCGCAAGAGCAAGCAATTCTGTACGAGTCTTAATGGACTTCGCTTGCACTATTTCAGACACTTCCAAAGACGTCAATCTCTTCTTTCGTTTTCTCGACCTTTTGGACGTTGATTCCCCGTCGTCGCTGCCCGATTCATCTCTGATACCATTTGCTATTGTCGCACTAGCAGAATCGGTTTTCGGTGGTTCACCATTCGTCAAGTCAGGATGACCAGGACTTTGAATATATTCTTCGTCAGACTTAGTGACGTATTCCCAGGCACTGTAGTAGTTGTGATGTGACGAAGAAAAATGTACTGAAACATGAAAGTTGTCTAGCAGAAACCGTTTAATTCTTAGCCATCTTTGCCTACGTTCAAGCTTGATTGCAATATGATAGTGCTTGCCACCATCTTGATGATTTTCGAGACAACAGCACCACTGCAAAACTTTATTGTCCTTCTTAAATGCCAGAACTAATGCTTGGGCAAAATCACTTCTTGAAGGAAAGATTGTTAGGTCCGCTTGGCTATATGTTATCATATAAACTTTTCGAACGTCGCGCGATCGTAGTGCTTCAGTCGCCATTACAAAGAATTTATGACTATTACACGATAACATGTAAAACTGTTTATAAATATGACCACGTGCGTAGGTGTTGACAGTTTAATGTTTAAGGAATATACCAGAGCCACCTTAATAGTATGTTAACTTTTGTAACATTATACTTGCAACAGTACAATATTAACTTAAGACAAAGGAGAAAGTGAGAAAAGATTGTTGGCTCTTTATATGAGACCAATTTAAGAGATTAAATAAATCATTCTTTTCAGACAATCCTGGTCAAAACATTGAAGACACTCAGTGTTAATTGCCACTACAGTCACTAGTCACGGAATATATTTCAAAATTCTCCCCCATTCCCCCACAAATCAATGTTGGGTGATGTGTCAGAACTCATTCAAGTATTCAGCATGGACTCAACATTGATTAGGGGGGCGAGGGGGGAAATTGAGACAGAAATGTTGATGTTTTGCATAAAAAACTACAAATCATTTTGAGTGTAGTCAATGGTTTTGGCCAGGATTGTAGATTACTATATTTTGTTTTTCTACAAATTGTTTTATCTTCTTGTAGCCGCCATCTGCGAATAATGTAATTTTGCATGATGCGCTGTAAGTAGAGTCACACAGCATGCATTTTCCTCTCGACAGTCAATTATTAAAATAACACCAAAACGCCGCATAGCTCAAGTACAATTTTAATTATAAACTTAAACGGAAAATTTTAAGTAAAAATTTCCACACTTACACAAGCCTTACTCTGTGACTCAATTCAGTCGATGTTATTATTACACAATTTGTAAATTTGTTATTCAAATATATCAATTTAAGTAATTTGTCCGTTATTAAGAATTTATGTAAACATGCAAGACTATTTGTAAGTTAAGTCACGACACATTCTCATCCTGGAAACTTCAACCAACTGTCGATGTACGCTACCTGACTAATCCTAAAACGTAATACGTTGATTTAATTCATGCACATAAAGAAGCATTAAGACATATAAAAAAATTGAGCATTTTCTAAGACTATGCAAAATGATTCTTATGCGTTATTATGCTTTCAATCATGTGTCAGATTATTTCACGTTTGAACTACTAATTTTCTTTCCAAACTAAAAAGGAGCTTTTTTCGAAACAAGTCTCGTTTATCACTTTTTTTAAAACTCTTTCGGAGTCCTAACACTCAGTTACAGTCATGATTAACATAGTGACACGTTTAAGCACCTTAAGAATACAAACAGTCGATAGCTTGTTTTTCACTATAGGGGGAATTAAACGCGCGGAGCGGAATTTTTCCTTACTTTTCTCGCATTAGTCCGCCTTCCAGGCAAATTTCCACCTATTCGACAAAAGCCCTATAGTAGGCCAAATAGTGCTGTTAATAAAGAGCCAACCGAGTATTTCAGTGTGAATTAAATATGAATCGAATTTATAATTTTATCAAAGTTATGGCAAGGTTCGACTTTCTATCCATTTTAAAGTTTTTCAGCCCTATGTAGTAGGAGGAATATCGTTAAATTGACAGTGACAATAAAACCCCTAATCCCCGAGCCGGTGCGGAGCACCGTGCAAGGGTACTAATTCCGCCCGGAGATTAGGAACTACACCCGGGTATTCTGACAGAACATAGGCTAATCCAAAGCTGCCTAAATATCATGGACGTTCATAGGTCATAGTAGTTGTGCGCAAGCGCAAAATTTGAACGAAAAAAGAACGGTCGTCTACAACTTGCTGATTGGCTAAGACAAAAAGAGAGCATGCATGAGAGCGTCAGCATTTTAACCGTCATTTGGCAAACTAGTTTTTCCTCATGAAATCATACAAAGATCATCACAGCACAGAAACAGTTGGTGAGATAGGAACGACTCGTATTTTATAATCTTTGAAGTGGTAGGTGACTACATTTTGCTTATTCAGTGTTTGCTGTAAGAATGCATTGTTGTTTTGGCAAGTACGAGCTTGGTATGTCGTTTTACAAGGAGCTAACCGACCGTTTAAGGCTTTACATCATCGCTTAAACTATAAAAAGACTTCTCAAAAGTGTACTTCAGAGTTTTGATGAAACAAATATCACTTAGCAGCTTATATAGTCGCTAAAATCATTGAATAAAATAGATAATCGAAAAACAACATTCCACGTTTAGTGCTTGCATGGTTATAATAATTATTTGTGCTGTTTTGATGTTTTGAAAGTTTAGCTATAGAAAAGTTTAACACTCACTTAAACTGCAACGTAATGCAGCAGGCAAACAGGTTATTTCTGTTCACCTTTACGACTGTCTTTGTTTCCAAAAATTTGCACGAGTTATTTCATAATATTAGCGTAAAAAGTTAGGTCTGGGTAGCGCACGTAATATTTTGCTTCGTTTAAAATGGCGAGGGGTTGCTGCATGTATGTATTTCTAGTTTTAAAATATTTTCATCACCATCCAATAATTGCGTAGCCAAAACAAATTTTAACAAAATATAACATGATTATTTACATTACTAATAAATTATTTACAATAATAACACTTATAGTATGCGCGTGCTGATTGGTCGAGAAGCGTGTTTCTATAATTGTAGAGAGAGTGTTTCTATAACTGTTGACTTTTTCGTCGAAAATGACTTGCGAAGTAATGTAAGGAGAATTATAATATTTGTACAAAGTCTTTTTATTGAGTTGTATTTTAAAAGAAATAGAAAACATTTTTTGCTGTGCTTCTACACAGTTGTAGAAACACTTGTTGGAGTTTGAGAGAACTCGAAATGACGTAGTAAAACTCGCCCTACGAGCTCGTTTTCCCACTGATTATTTCTAATTCTCCTAAACTCCTACGCGGAAATGTTTCTTAAGACTAAAATGCGAAAGGAAGAGCAATATGTTCAAATTGAAAATGGCTGTCTTACTAAGCATTTGTGCTTTAGTTTTCACTTCAAGAATACTCCGGCCGGGTGAATGCTCAGTCGCCGAGGCCTTCTTTCGCAAAATTGATGGCAAATATTTAGCAAATCATGTCATCGAAACAAAACAGGCAGGAACTGAATTAGAATGCAGTAGGCACTGCGTTGCTCATGGATCATGTGTGTCAGTTAATTACAAAACCTCTGGAGTTGGTAAAGGTCGATGTGAGCTCAACAGCAAGACCCTTCAAGACACATCTGACGATGATGAAAGTACGAGAAATCGCGAGTTCAAACATCTTTATATGATCAAAAAGGTTAGAATATAACGAGATAATTTTTTCCCTTAAATTTCTGTTACTTCGAACCAGATCAACAATTTTTTGCTCGGGATATCCCGAGAAATAACAGAATGGCACTAGTAAATATGACACCGTTCTCTTTTTTACATAGATATCTTCGAAACCAATTTCAACATGTAACCCAAAGTCGTCACAAAGCCCCTCCAAAGGTAGGATTAGCTTTTGTTTACGCATGAAATATTTGAAAGTCAGATAGGTTTATCCGAACGGAAAGTTATATACGTTGTCAAACAGCTAGAGCAAAGTCTCATGCACGCCCGACTTCTTATTTCATTTCACTTTGTGTTTAGCTATCATGATTAAAATGCAAAATTAGAAAAGTCAATAAATAAATACATGATATGTCACGTAGCATGATGTTGGGATAAGTAATCTACTGTTTTTCAACGCTGTATAGCTATAGAAAATATGATATATTGCGTGACATATTGTCCATAATTAGGTATAATTGATTTGTGTCACACATGTCTTGTATATTTTTGTTCGGTATAGTATTAAAGGTACACGAGAGTGTAGTTATTCGACTAAAATTTCTTAGGCACACGCAGCATGCCGAACAAACGGTCCTCTAGGATAACATGTATGTTTCCAGTTGTGTCGCTTTTTTGTCGTGCGTGATTCGTCGATAATATATTTTCTTTTCTCCGGACGGTCCAGCGTCGCCCAGACTTTTTGTCGTGAGTTATGCAAATATTTTAACATCTGGAAGGGCCGATTAAGTGAAGCCACGACAAACGACATGTCATTGCATTCGTCATTATATCGGACATAGTCTCCTGCGTGATTATTACTCATTTGTTGTTTGTACATGCATGTGATCTCCGAGTGCATTACAGCGTATAAATGCCTGGTAATGGGCTGTTATGCCCATAGCTGATTGCACAAAAGATATAGAATAGGACTAAGACTTCCATCCTATGCTGAATAGTATTTTGATGTTTTAAATTACGCAAGGCACTTTTGGGCGGGAAAATTTCACTGTTAAATATTCAAATATTCAAATACATGCATTCAGCAATTCCTCGCCTCGGTTAAACGAAATAGACCTTTTTCATAATGATCTCAAACGCGGAAAGTCTGTTATTACACAAAGTTTGATTGGCTCGATAGTTTTTTGGAGCCAATTAAATTTCGTGTAACATCAGACTTTCCGCGTTTGACGTGATTATAAGAAAGGTCTATTAGCTAAGCATAGGGATGGTAACATGATTGTTTGAAAATTTATGTCGGTTGCGGATTTTGGTTTGAGAGAAAAAGAAGTATGGAAATATTCTTCTGCACGTGGAAGCTCTGTAGTCATAGCAACTTGCAACGGCCGTACATTTTTAGTACAAGTTTACCCTCATATTTTTGTGGAAAAATGGCAAAAATACCACAACATTTTTACCTTTCTCTGGAAGTTGAGTTACTCGGCTATAGCCAGTGTTATGCTAACTTACTTTAATTATTAATTACCATGAAATATAACATCAGACGTCTAATACAACTTCCGAAGTTTTCAACTTCTGACCAATCAAGAGATTTGTAGTTCACACTGGAGCATGCGCATAACGTAGAAGACCATCCATGGCGTGACGTCCATAGCATAATGGCGGACGACGTTGGTTCACTGCTTTGGTTTCGCATTTGCATATTTTGGGTGTAAATATTCGAGTGGAATTAGTACACTCGCACATATAATTATATAATTATTTTTTGTTTTTATTACACTGGTTCTGCTGATGTTTGAAAACAGATTTACTTCTCATTGAGGGGCGTCTGTGTGGGAGAGTGAGGGGAGGGGATGGGAGACATGCTATAGATGCTCTCAACTCAAGTACTGTAAAGCAAACGATGAAATAACAAGTACGATCGTACTATTGTGGACCGAAACTGCGTAACCGAGTTTAATTTCTGAACTGCAATGTATTTATAACAATGGAGAGGACAATGTATTTCTAATCGTTTCCGTTTACTTATATATAGGCTGAATATTAATGAAATGTATATATCATTTGCTGCAAATATATCAAGAATTGCTTGTAACTTGCTTCAAAGGTCAAAAGTAAAAATTCGAACTCCGTCAATCGATGCGGAATATTGCTTAAAATAATTGTGCCAAGTTTCATTCCGATCAAACAAGTAATGCTAGAGCCTTAGGGTTTTTTTCAAGAGCTTCGCCCCCTAACAACAACAGCAACAACAACAACAACAACAACAACAACAACAACAACAAGATTAGCAGCGGTTAGGGACCAGTTCCTGGTCCAAAAAGAGAAGTGAAAGTAAACAATATAATAACATTTATCGCTTCCCTTCATTAGCTTCATATCTAAAAGATACCATTGTCATGACGAGCTCTGTTTTCTGTGTTTAGATCTCGTACAAAAGTTGGAATACTCTTGGCAATGTGCATAATTGTCTGACGCACATGCCGATTTATTAATTTTTAAATAACAAAAAATTAACTTTTAATCAACAAACATGTCAAACAATCAATTCAATTATTAAGCAATTCGCACGAAAAGGTGGGGCAAATTTAAACGCCCAACCGAATATACTAATATACCTTTACATTAGTTCGCGTGCGAAAACGGGGAGGAGGGCGGGTTTCAATTTTGATCTGTAATGACCTTGTCGAGGAGCGGAATGAATCGGCGGCACATTCTGCTCTTTTTATACTGACCTTCATCTCCGCTCTCCCACGCCTTACCTATATATCATCAGAATTCCAGGGAAATTACTCGCGCGTCAAACTAAAGTATTTAATCTACTTTAAGTCTCAAGGGCAGGAAGCAATAAACTCCTATTTGGTGCAATAATCCGAACGTAGCCTTCTCCAGAATTTATTGCTTTAATTGTTGAAGGATTTTTTAATGTTTTATATATACACTGTAACAATACTTCTGACGGAATAGTTATAAGTTACGATGCTTTACATGCATGGCCATGCAAAAATCGCGGACATGAAATATGCAGATATTCTGTAATATTTCTCATAATATTTCTCATAATTTTGCATGCAAGCTAAAACGTTCTGTAAATATAAAATATATTGCGCATTCTTAAATTCCGGAATCGTTTAGTATTTACAATTTCCCCTGTTCGTTTCTTGTAAATCAATTTTATATATATATATATATATATATATATATATATATATATATATATAAATAAAAAAGATAAAATAAAATAAACTTGGCTTACTTCATAAGATTTTATTCACTACAAACTTGTTCGTATGACAAGCAACGCTTGCCACACTCATCAGGTGAATTTAAATGTCGCGCTATGTTGTTGCCAAGGTTATATATACTATATACATGTTTGACGTAAAACTGAAAGCTATAGTGTTAAATTACATATAAATATATACAGATTATATCAAGTAATATTGCTTAAGAGAAATTTGTTTTTATGCCTGCATTTCGATAACATTTCATTTCTTGAGTTTAAAGAACAAAGTTCAGGGTGGTAAATTATAATAAATTTTTCATGTGTACAAAGGCTGCAGCGTTTTGTTGTGTTGTTATAGCTCTTGCATTGTTTAATAATACGCCAGTCTATAGAGTACTTAACCTTTGCCTCTTTAAGTTGCCAGATGTATTTGCTCAGTTCTGTCGCATTTCTATACTTGCTTAATCTAAATGAACTAGTGTGGCAATTATATCTTGCTTTGAACTTCCCTTCTGTATGTCCGACATAAGATTCCTTTTGATTCGTATCGTTCCTAACAACCGTTGCTTGGTATACTACGCTGGATGTTAGACATTTGCCGGGCAGTGGACATGAGGACTTATTCCTGCAATTGCATTGACTTGGTTTCGTGCTGTATGTTGACGCATCTGTAGAGGTTAATTTATTTACTATAGATTTATTGTGCCCAGAAATTATATTTTGGACATTGGGCATGCAACTGTAACTTAGTTTCAAGGTATTTCTGTTGAATATTTTATGGAGAGGATTGTTTTTAGGAAAGCAATCATCAATTGCTTGGAGGAATTTGTGTCCGATATTCGTTTCGACATTGAAGTTGTAAGGTGGATTAAACCATATAACGTTTCTGTCTCTAGTGCGTTTTGTCTTTGTTTGCTGGGGATTGTATTTAACTTGTAGTTATAACCACTCTTATCTAAGGCATCTTGGTATGGAGGACAAGCTGAATCAAATGCTTGTTCGTCAGACGATATATTGGACAATCGATTGTTAATTGCATCAGGGATTGCCTTTAAAACCGCGGGTGGGTGATTACTCTGACGATGGACATATTGAAGCGTGTTTCCCGGTTTCATGTACGGTTTGAATGAAGAAGTTCTTAGGTCAAATGTAACATCTAGGTAATTCACACATTTTTTGTTAGCTTCGATTGTAATCTTTAAATTATGTTCATTAAACGTTCTGCAAATCTGCTTCTTTATATTTTCAATTTCCCTCGGTTGTTTGTCAAACGCTGCAAGGCCATCATCTCTGTAGAGACCAATATCATTTCGATATTCTGGGGGAGTTTCGATAGTAGGAATAGGCCAACTAACTCGCATGTTTCCGCACCATCAAAACTGCCCATCGTTACATCAAATAGGCTATCTGACTCTTTCTTGCACCAAGTTTGATTTCTGCTGAAGAGAACTGATTTCTTCGCCTGCATGATTAAGTGCTTCTCCTCATGCGTGATGGTGTTGAACTGGGAAGCATATGTTAAGGCATTAAGAAGCAACTCTTCGGTAATAGATGGGTAAAAATCTACGATATCAAAACAAATGAACGAACGAGATGACTTGTTAGGCAAATTCTTAAACCATGAAATAACAGAACTCGTGTTTTTCCATTGATTTAGGTTAGTATGGGCCAAAATATTTGAATTGATACTTTGCAGGAGTTTTTTGCTGATGACACCAATTTCTGATTTGGAAGGGTTAATTAGAGATCATAAACCTAATTTTCAGAACAATCCAACCTGTAGACTAATTAACCCTTCCAAATCAGAAATTGGTGTCATCAGCAAAAAACTCCTGCAAAGTATCAATTCAAATATTTTGGCCCATACTAACCTAAATCAATGGAAAAACACGAGTTCTGTTATTTCATGGTTTAAGAATTTGCCTAACAAGTCATCTCGTTCGTTCATTTGTTTTGATATCGTAGATTTTTACCCATCTATTACCGAAGAGTTGCTTCTTAATGCCTTAACATATGCTTCCCAGTTCAACACCATCACGCATGAGGAGAAGCACATAATCATGCAGGCGAAGAAATCAGTTCTCTTCAGCAGAAATCAAACTTGGTGCAAGAAAGAGTCAGATAGCCTATTTGATGTAACGATGGGCAGTTTTGATGGTGCGGAAACATGCGAGTTAGTTGGCCTATTCCTACTATCGAAACTCCTCCCAGAATATCGAAATGATATTGGTCTCTACAGAGATGATGGCCTTGCAGCGTTTGACAAACAACCGAGGGAAATTGAAAATATAAAGAAGCAGATTTGCAGAACGTTTAATGAACATAATTTAAAGATTACAATCGAAGCTAACAAAAAATGTGTGAATTACCTAGATGTTACATTTGACCTAAGAACTTCTTCATTCAAACCGTACATGAAACCGGGAAACACGCTTCAATATGTCCATCGTCAGAGTAATCACCCACCCGCGGTTTTAAAGGCAATCCCTGATGCAATTAACAATCGATTGTCCAATATATCGTCTGACGAAGAAGCATTTGATTCAGCTTGTCCTCCATACCAAGATGCCTTAGATAAGAGTGGTTATAACTACAAGTTAAAATACAATCCCCAGCAAACAAAGACAAAACGCACTAGAGACAGAAACGTTATATGGTTTAATCCACCTTACAACTCCAATGTCGAAACGAATATCGGACACAAATTCCTCCAAGCAATTGATGATTGCTTTCCTAAAAACAATCCTCTCCATAAAATATTCAACAGAAATACCTTGAAACTAAGTTACAGTTGCATGCCCAATGTCCAAAATATAATTTCTGGGCACAATAAATCTATAGTATATAAGTTCACCTCTACAGATGCGTCAACATACAGCACGAAACCAAGTCAATGCAATTGCAGGAATAAGTCCTCATGTCCACTGCCCGGCAAATGTCTAACATCCAGCGTAGTACTCCAAGCAACGGTTGTTAGGAACGATACGAATCAAAAGGAATCTTATGTCGGACATACAGAAGGGAAGTTCAAAACAAGATATAATTGCCACACTAGTTCATTTAGATTAAGCAAGTATAGAAATGCGACAGAACTGAGCAAATACATCTGGCAACTTAAAGAGGCAAAGGTTAAGTACTCTATAGACTGGCGTATTATTAAACAATGCAAGAGCTATAACAACACAACAAAACGCTGCAGCCTTTGTACACATGAAAAATTTATCATAATTTACCACCCTGAACTTTGTTCTTTAAACTCAAGAAATGAAATGTTATCGAAATGCAGGCATAGAAACAAATTTCTCTTAAGCAATATTACTTGATATAATCTGTATATATTTATATGTAATTTAACACTATAGCTTTCAGTTTTACGTCAAACATGTATATAGTATATATAACCTTGGCAACAACATAGCGCGACATTTAAATTCACCTGATGAGTGTGGCAAGCGTTGCTTGTCATACGAAACAAGTTTGTAGTGAATAAAATTTTATGAAGTAAACCAAGTTTATCTTATTTTATCTTTATACTAGCTCTATACTTTGGTATATCGAGCACTCTACTCATATATGATTCTAAATACATATTTGATATAATATATATATAATATATATATATATATATATATATATTATATATATATATATATAAAATATATATATATATATATATATATATATATATATATAATATAATATATATATATATATATATATCAAAATTTAGAAAGGTTGTTATAGCAAATCAAGAGTGCACAAGCCGAAAAAAAAAAAAAAAAACGTAAAACAACGTTTATTTACAAGTTAAAAGACGTTTCGGTCAAAAGTCTAAGACCTTCGTCGGTTAAAATGGTGTTAAAAATATACTAGTTATATACAAGTTGATATGTTATTTGAATTGCTAATTTAGAGTAACATAAATGCCAGGTAATTCGATATGATCACTACCGGCATTGGTGGCCCTTTGGGAATGCCATGCTTCAAGGAACAAACGTTGTCGATAATTGTTTGCTTTGTCTATAATCTTGGGGTTTTTTAAATCTATACTGTGTTTGTGTAAAGTTGCGTGTTGGGCTAATTTAGAATTCTTATCCTGTTTAATGATGGCTCGTTGATGTTCTTTGAGCCGGGTCCGGAGTGCACGTTCGGTCTGTCCAATGTACACAAATTCACAATTCTGACAGTTGATTTGGTATATCACTTCCCTGGACTGCATAATATTTGGTTTGTCTTTGGGTTTTGGAAAGCAGTTGTTCAAGGTCCTAATGGGTTTATAGCCAACTTTGAGATTTTCGCGTCTAAGTACTCTGGCAATGCGTTCTGAAACTCCTTGGATGTAGGGTAATACAACTAGGCCTGCAGAATCATTCTCATTGTTGGTTCTATCTTTTGAACATTTACGCATAGTATCACAATTTTTGATGAATTTGGTGGAATATCCATTACTTTGTAGTACTTTCATGACGTGTTTTCTTTCTTTGCGTTTGCCATTTCTTGTTGACGGAATGTTGTCTGCACGGTCTAATAAAGTGTTGACAACGGAACGTTTGTGAGTGGCTGGGTGGTGGGAATTGAAATCTAGGTACTTGTCTGTGTGGGTTGTTTTCCGGTAAACCTTGATTTGTATGTGTCCATCTTTGCGGTATGTGATGGTATCTAGGAAAGCAAGTTTGTTGTCTTGCTCCATCTCAATTGTGAACTGTATGTGTGGGTTGATTGAATTCAAGTGGTCGTGGAATTCTTGTACATGGTCTTTATGTAGGCCTGTGTGGCTATCGTCTACAAAGCGAAACCACCATATAGGAGGGTGCGCTGCTGATGTAATGGCCTGATCTTCAATGTGTTCCATGATTATATTCGCCACGGTGGCACTAATGGGGGAGCCCATGGCACAACCGAATATTTGTTGATAATACGTGTTTTCATACGTGAAATAGCTGTTTGTGAGGACAAATTTGAGTAATCTTAAGATGTTTGTTCGGGAGATGTCTGTCCGATCTTGGAGATCTTTATCGTCATCTAATCTTCTTTGAACAACAGATAATGCAAGTTCAACTGGGATTGACGTAAACAATGAGACAACATCGAAGGATACCATTACTGCATCGTCTGGTATAGGGTGTTTGGCAATTTTGCTTGAGAACTCCGAACTATTCTTTACGGAAAATTTTCGGGTCTGAAGCGGTGATAAAATATGTACCAGGTGACTGGAGAGGTTGTATGTGGCAAAACTGATACAACTGGTTATTGGGCGAAGAGGTATTTCAGGTTTGTCGATTTTGGGTAAACCATAGAATGCTGCAGGTAATGCATCCGTGCTGTGAAGGTGGTAATAAAGTTTATCAGGAAGTTGGGGTTTATTAGAGTCATGTCCACTGGGTTGCTTCTTGATATCTTGGAGAAGTTTATTGAGGTCTTTTTCAACATGTGATGTAGGATTTCTTCGTTTATCGGTTATTTTGATATAAGTTGATTCATCACTCAGTAATGCTTCTATCTTCTCCTTGTATTCGGCTGTATCCATGACGACCACGCACCGACCTTTGTCGGCAGGCAGGATGACAATTGAAGGATCGTTTTTTAGGGTCTTTAGTGTCATATTCAGTTGTTTTGTGGTGGGACTGGTTTCCGACAAAGGTCGGTGTGTGGTCGTCATGGATACAGCCGAATAAAGGAGAAGATAGAAGCATTACTGAGTGATGAATCAACTTATATCAAAATAACCGATAAACGAAGAAATCCTACATCACATGTTGAAAAAGACCTCAATAAACTTCTCCAAGATATCAAGAAGCAACCCAGTGGACATGACTCTAATAAACCCCAACTTCCTGATAAACTTTATTACCACCTTCACAGCACGGATGCATTACCTGCAGCATTCTATGGTTTACCCAAAATCGACAAACCTGAAATACCTCTTCGCCCAATAACCAGTTGTATCAGTTTTGCCACATACAACCTCTCCAGTCAGCTGGTACATATTTTATCACCGCTTCAGACCCGAAAATTTTCCGTAAAGAATAGTTCGGAGTTCTCAAGCAAAATTGCCAAACACCCTATACCAGACGATGCAGTAATGGTATCCTTCGATGTTGTCTCATTGTTTACGTCAATCCCAGTTGAACTTGCATTATCTGTTGTTCAAAGAAGATTAGATGACGATAAAGATCTCCAAGATCGGACAGACATCTCCCGAACAAACATCTTAAGATTACTCAAATTTGTCCTCACAAACAGCTATTTCACGTATAAAAACGTATTATCAACAAATATTCGGTTGTGCCATGGGCTCCCCCATTAGTGCCACCGTGGCGAATATAATCATGGAACACATTGAAGATCAGGCCATTACATCAGCAGCGCACCCTCCTATATGGTGGTTTCGCTTTGTAGACGATAGCCACACAGGCCTACATAAAGACAATGTACAAGAATTCCACGACCACTTGAATTCAATCAACCCACACATACAGTTCACAATTGAGATGGAGCAAGACAACAAACTTGCTTTCCTAGATACCATCACATACCGCAAAGATGGACACATACAAATCAAGGTTTACCGGAAAACAACCCACACAGACAAGTACCTACATTTCAATTCCCACCACCCAGCCACCCACAAACGTTCCGTTGTCAACACTTTATTAGACCGTGCAGACAACATTCCGTCTACAAGAAATGGCAAACGCAAAGAAAGAAAACACGTCATGAAAGTACTACAAAGTAATGGATATTCCACCAAATTCATCAAAAATTGTGATACTATGCGTAAATGTTCAAAAGATAGAACCAACAATGAGAATGATTCTGCAGGCCTAGTTGTATTACCCTACATCCAAATAAGGAGTTTCAAAACGCATTGCCAGAGTACTTAGACGCGAAAATCTCAAAGTTGGCTATAAACCCATTAGGACCTTGAACAACTGCTTTCCAAAACCCAAAGACAAACCAAATATTATGCAGTCCAGGGAAGTGATATACCAAATCAACTGTCAGAATTGTGAATTTGTGTACATTGGACAGACCGAACGTGCACTCCGGACCCGGCTCAAAGAACATCAACGAGCCATCATTAAACAGGATAAGAATTCTAAATTAGCCCAACACGCAACTTTACACAAACACAGTATAGATTTAAAAAACCCCAAGATTATAGACAAAGCAAACAATTATCGACAACGTTTGTTCCTTGAAGCATGGCATTCCCAAAGGGCCACCAATGCCGGTAATGATCATATCGAATTACCTGGCATTTATGTTACTCTAAATTAGCAATTCAAATAACATATCAACTTGTATATAACTAGTATATTTTTAACACCATTTTAACCGACGAAGGTCTTAGATTTTTGACCGAAACGTCTTTTAACTTGTAAATAAACGTTGTTTTACGTTTTTATAGCCAGTGTCAACCCCTTTTATCTTATAAATATATATATATAATATATTATATATATATTATATTATTATATTATATATATATTATATATATATATTTATATATATGTATATATACATGCACCCATTTGCAAAAACGTTGGCCGCAGATAGATAGATAGATAGATAGATACTCGAAGTCTAATTAGAATTGCATATGATTACATTTGCATGGGATTTCAATCATATTACACCACATATGCAATCCTAATTAGATTTCGAGTATCTATCTATATATCTATCTGCGCCCAACGTTTTTGCAAACGGGTGTGCATATATATATATGCATGTTTACTCAAGGCTTTTTGAGATATTTAATTCGTTTGTTTTAAGCGCAAAACCAGACCAAAAAATACCATTTAAAAGCTTATTTTAAGACGAGTTCAATAGTGGTAATAAGCTGAGATATTGCGGAATATTTTCAGTAATATTGCATTTTTAAAACGCTCGCAGACAAATAGATACATTTTGGTTGTCGAGAAGGCCGTACGTAGATCTTTTAGTACGTAGACCTAGTACGTAGACCTTTTAAAATAGTGCGTACACTTGGTATATGTAGACCTTTTAGAATAGTGCGTAGACCTTTTAGAATAGCACGTAGACCTAGCACGTAGTATTTAACCAGTGATAATACATGGACTAATTCAAAGGATGTTATTTAGCTGAGTGCGATTACATTAATTATAAATGTTGCGAATTGTGGGAATAATAGATATGGACGGCATCGTGTTCAAACCATTCCACTGTCAAGGAATGATTATGGTTAGGGAATCGCAAGCCAAGCCCCATTGAATAAAGGCCTTCGATGGGAGAACCTGTCGCCCAAGGATCAACGAAGCTGCAAGTGTGTAAAATCCCGTTGAAACCACATAAACAACATATTTTTTAATTAAGTATCGGAATATTAACTTCAATTATTTATATGTTTTTACATATTCATCCCCGAGCCGGTGCGGAGCACCGTGCGAGGGTACTAATTCCGCCCGGAGATTAGGAATTACACCCGGGACCCGGGAGAACATAGCGGAATCCAAAGTCGCCTAAATTTGGACCATGGACGTTCAATGGTCATGGTACTTGTGCGCAAGCGCGAAATGCGAACGAGTGTAGACTGGTAATCAGCAACTTCCTGATTGGCTAAGACGAGACGTTTGCGTCTCAGTGAAAAACGTCAGCAATTTAACTGTCATTTTGCAAACTATTTTTTTAAAAAAATGTTTCGAAAACAAAATATGAAATGTGGAATCAAATAACAGATAAAACACTGGGAAGAGTTTAAAATATTATCAGAACTGGAAGAATTAGCGGTGAAAAGGAACAACTCGATTATAATCCTTGAAATGGTAGGAGTCTATTTTGTTTATTTCGAGGTTTATTTCGTGTTTGTTGTACGAATACATTTTATGAGCTACAGTATGTCGTTTTGCTCGGTTTTGCGAAGACGTGACCGACTATCTAAGGCTTTACATCATCGTTTTAACTTCCAAAAGAGTCCTTAAAAGTGTAATTCAGAGTTTTAATATAACAAATATCACTTTAAAGGTTTATAGAGTCGACTGTAAATCTGCATGCAATCATTGCATGAATTTAGTAATATCGAAAAACAACATTCGACATTCACTGCTTGGTTATTTATATTATTTGTGCTGTTTTGATGTTTTGAAGGTTTAGCTATTATGAAGTATTAACTCTCACTTAAACTGTGAAAGTCTATAACTTAATGCAACGGAAAGCAGCATGAAAACGGGTGATTTCACTTCACCTTAACGACTGTGTTTGTTTCCGAAATATTTGAGACATCAGCTATCGGCTTTACATTTAGGACATTTCATAATATTGAAGGTTAGGTCTGGATAGCTCAGGAAATATTTTGCTTCGTTTGAAATGGCGAGGGGTTGCTGCATGCATGTATTTCTAGTATTCCCATATTTGTGTTTCTCAAAATCAAATATTTCCAAACACACCCGATTTCATCATTGACAAACTGTTACATTTTCATTTACCAGTACAAATTTCTCAGATTATTCATTGAAATATAAGTTCCTGAATGTTTCTCAAAAAGGAGCAATGCTTCTCTCATTTTTTGCTGCTCTGCTGCGATTTTGCCTAGTTTAGACGAATCTCTAAATAGATTTACTCTGAACACTAATATCGCTGTTTTTTATGCAAAATACAAGTTAACCATCCCCCTATCTAATGAAATGCGTTTTTCCGATTTCTTTTTATTATTATATCACAGGCAGCCCGCTATTGGGTTTGCTTTTCGCTAAATATTTAAATACATTCTATGCAAAACAACATTAAGTATCACCTTCTTCATTCAACTGCTGACATATTATCACAGGCGCAACTTCGTGCGGTGTAGTGTAATGTATTATGTATAAAAATATACAAACCCAATTGGGGGCTATTTGTGATTATATTATGTGTAAATATTAGTATAGTATAATTGTATTGTTTGCTGAGTCATCTCAGAACAGAAGAATTCATAATTCAACATTCTTTCATACCCAATAAACGAACATTTTTCAAAATTATCTTTCAACACATTAGTAGTGACAAAACCTTTATCTTCATTCACAGGAAATTCAAATCATGCCAACAAATCGTGCCGGATTTTACGAACAAAATATCCCTCAGCTGATAGTGGAAAGTATTCCATAAAGCCTGAAGGACTTAACTTCACGGTTCGAGTATTTTGTGACATGGCTTCAAAGAATGGTGTTGGTGTGACAGAGATTGGACATGACAGCGAATCGAGAACATTAGTTAACGGATATAATCCTCCAGGTTCTTACAAAAGAAAGATTAAATATAACATTTCCATGGAGCAGATTGTCGCGATTATCAAGCAGTCGAAGAATTGTGAGCAGTTTATAAAATATGAATGTTTTGGTAGCGTGTTGTTGAGAGATTCCCATGGTTGGTGGTATCACGTCAAGGTTCAAAGATGAATTACTGGGGTGGAGCGGCAGTCGACAGTGGAAACTGTTCATGTGGAATAACCAACAGCTGTGCAGGTAAAGGAAAATGTAATTGTGACATGAATGACTACGCATGGCGTGAAGACAGTGGATACCTGACAGACAAGAACACGCTGCCTGTTACTGAACTGAGATTTGGCGATACAGGTATACTTGACGGTTTCAATGAGCGTGGTTATCATGCGCTGGGTAAATTACGCTGCTGGGGGTAAGAGATCGAACATCAAACCTGATATGATTCATAAAATATTAACATTTTGTAGTTTTATTCAATCTACTTTTCAACTTGCTTGTAGACATTATCGGAATAGATTACTAATGGTGGGATTTATATGGTTAATAAGAAGGAAATTGATAATTTCGTTGAAATATGATCAGTTCTTTGGAAGCCTTAACACCGTAATTAAGATCTGGTTTTCGTCGGCGTATTGCGAAGATCAATGGTCTGCCCTATATAAAATAACTTGTGTTAAGTCAATGTTTATACTGTTAGTGCTATCCGCTGTAAGTTCCATCAACGATCTGATTTGTTGGAAGTGTTCACATGAGTTTATATGATATTTCACGTATGAGATTTACCCTCATATAAAGTCATGTGAACACTTCAGTCAACATATCACATTGATGTTAGAACTTGTTTTGTTGTATAAAAATATTCAGTGGTTTTTGTAACTATTATTCATTAAACTAGACATGTAAACAATATTCATTAAACTAGACATGTGATAAATACAAGACTACTCGCATTGCTGTATTTTAACATGGAATATTACAGATCCAAGTATTCGTGATTAAAATTTTAATGATTGTTATCTATTTATTGTTTAATCGGTAACAATCTTAAGCTTTCCGGCAATAAGAGGGAATTATTCATGTTATCTTATTTTAGGATAATTACAAAGGCAATTATTCAAATTTCGGCTATCTTTAAAACCAGGAACGCGAATCTCCGGAAACTTTAAAACCCGGAATGAGAATCTCCGGAATCCTTTAAATCTGGGGCCGATTGTTCGAAAGGCGTTTAGCTTAAACGGCGTTTAGTCCAATCCACCGTATAAATTTCTTATGCCGCTGATAGTTAAAAAGGTGATAAAACTGGGTTATACGAAGCCCGTTTATTCTCGCGTTTAACCATCCCCTGGATAAACTCAATTTTGACAAGCCTATATAGGTTAAAACCGGTTATTCCCGGCGGTTGCTAGCTGTTGCTATGCGCCCGAAGAGCGGGAAATTTTAAAGCGAAGATGGAGTCAGCAAAAAGAGTGGGAAAGCCAAAATTTTCTGCTGCTGAATGCGTGCAGATTCTACAGTTTACTGAAAAAAATATTGACACCATTTGGGAGAAATTTTCAAACACGAAAAACAAACAAAAAGAAGAATGAAGTTTGGCAAATGATGGCGGACCGCGTCAATGCACTTAATTGGTGTGGCAAAAAGAACGCCAAATGACTTGAGGGAAAAGTGGCGAGCGATGAAAGTTGAGGCTCGAAAGGATATGTGAAGAGATAGAAAAACAACGACAAAAATCGGAGAAGGAAAGCCTGATTCCGCTCTCAAGCCAGAGAATATTTGTGGTTTTTGGGGATGAACCTGGTTTTTATGGAATATAAGGCGGAATTGAATCTGGTGAGTAAGAAAGAAATATAAATATGCCGGGCGTTTATATAAGTGGTTTTAGAGTAGACCCTGAGTTTCAAATGGCTCCTTGTTATTGCTGCACCTTTTTGTTGCTGCATTTTCTTGTTGTAATGAACATATATTACATCGTAAATATAGTTTACATTGATTATTGTTGCCAATATTTTATATAATAGATAAGTAGTATAAAGATAAAGTATTTTCACTATTTGAACAAAATTTCAATTTAAAAAAAACACACTAAATTCATATATATAAAAAAAGGACAGAATATATTAATTACTTTGAACAAAATTAACATATTGCGTTGGTGATTTCTGGAAACAAACTTCCTGAACAACTTCCTTGTTTTTTTTTTCATATTGATGAAAAAATATTGTTCTGGTGAAAGATCATTAACGGCACGACGATTAAGGAGTATAGGACAAATGTGTCACAAAAGAGATTTAATCATCTGTCGATACTGCACGACCACAAAACACGAACTGAAAGTATAAATTTAGTGGACATAGCCAATGTATTTCATATCAAAGAACGACAACAGAAAACCAAATTTTGGCACATTCGCAGGGCAGGATCTTTGCTACAATTTCGAAATTTGATTTAAAACTTCAGTAAAAATAGTGTGACTTTGGAATTTTCTAGAGCTACGTTATGATGGCTATATTTTATTTTATTTGTTTGGATTTGTTTTGTTACATATGTCTAAGCTGTAGTTTAAGTTAACGTCTTCACAGTCAATGATTATTCATTGCAGGTATAAAGATTTGTTCGGTTCGTTTTAGTACGCTGGTGTTTGTTTGCATTTCTAGGGTTCCTTCTATGCATTAGTAGCTAGTTTTCAGAGAAATGTTTACAGGAAAAATATAAATAGATAAGTATGGACCCCCCCGAGGGTTCACTTTTTAAGCTTCGCTTGGCCCCCCAATATAAAAACTGCTCCGCATCCCTGCAGACCGAAGATAAAACACAGAGCTGATAAGTATCAAAGCATCTCGTACACCTATATAGGTTAGTGTAACTTTGTAACTCAGTTTGCGTTATCCGCAGAAGCGAATAACGCAAACTTCGGTTCGATAATTCTCGATATCACACTCAACCTCATCCAATAATTAAGTGTTTTCTTCACGAAGCGCGGTAAACAATACCCCTTTTAAACATGTCATAAAATTGAACGTTTAGACCAGTTTTAAGCTTCCCGTATCAGGAAATGAATTGCGGGGGACTGGATACCCTTGCACGTGCCAAGTAGATGACTACTGTCATAAAGAATCAATTTTATACCGCTCCAGCCATCCCGCCATACATTTTTACGGGGCGCGGTAAACAATATGACTTATATACATATAGTATATTTGAACGTTCACCCCAGTTGAAGCTTCCCGTATCATATTTATCCCGTATCACGATTATCCTCCTAAGCATAATAGTTTATACAGCTCAAGCCTTTCCGGGTATTACATAATTGACTAGCTTATATACCAATCCAGACTTCCCGTGTAATCAAACCGGGCCTTTCTTGCATAATTGTGAAACAGAAGTGGATAAAACCGTCTTTAAGTCTTCAATGCAGTACATATAGTGCGCTTATTCAATATAACCAGGGAGAAGCGTGGCAGCGTCTTCAAACAACTTAGCATCAAATGTGGTATAACAACTACCTAAAATGGACAAAACACTTCTCGACGTTTCGACCTGAGGGCCTTACTAACTCTCCTGACGAAGACCATTTGAAAATTAAGCCTAAAATTAAAGTCAGTCGCCCTATACGATAACTTACGCTCACGGTTTTGTAAAAAAGTACCCCAAAAATAGCGGCACATCCGTCATCTTGAGAAAGGCTAATTGCGTATGTACGTAACAAACGTGCGGGCTTAGTTGAAATAAATCTTGACCTTCGTATGACGCCAAGGGAACGCACATTTTTTTCCCTTGTTATAGGAACTAACGGCAGAGAATTAACAAAAAGGTGAAATGTCGTTATACATTCCGATGAATTTAATGTTGAGTCGTTGCTCAATGAACCAAGCAGAGATGGGCGTCGAAGTGCACCGCGAGATCAAGAAGGAATTGACATGTGCAATCAAGGAGTCGTGCTTTTGGACTGATGCTCAAACTACGCTTCAGTACATCAAAAATCGGACGAAACGTTACCACACATATATACGCGTGGTCAATCGTGTGCATGGCGGAGATAAACGAAGCGACGTTACATGATGCATGAATAGAGACAAAGCCCAGGGAAGCAGAATCCTGCTGACGAAGCCTCACGAGGAATGAGTGCTCAAAAGCTGGCGGCAAACCAACTATGGTGGAACGGTCTGGATTTTCTGCTCAAAGATACCGAAATATCTGACGTTCCCCAAGATGATCCTGAAATACGCAACGAAGTGAGAGTCAATCAAGTTAACGCACCACACTAGCTGGCGAAAGGTCAGTTTTTAACTGAGTTTTGAAACGGCAACTACACACTAAAAAAAGGTGTGTTAGATTTACACACCTTTTATGTCCAAATTTTAACACACCTAAAGATGGGTTTTCTGACACACCTAAAGGTGTGTTTAACACACCATAAAATGTGCAATTGGCAAGTCGAAAGGTGTGTAAACACAGAGTTAGGTGTGTTTTTGTGCACACCAAAAGGTGTGTAGAACACACCAAAAGGTGTGTCAAAAAACACACCAAAAGATGTGTTTTCCGCTTGTCCAAATTTTAACACGTTCTAAGGTGTGTTTTCAAAGAAGGTGTGTTTTCATACACACCATGGTGTGTTTCATTACACAGCTAAAGCTGTGCTGGAGAACACACAAATTAACAGAGT